>NW_021620921.1:7819757-7836408 GCF_004785775.1 Grammomys surdaster | reverse complement strand
TGTGTGTGTGTGTGTGTGTGTGTGTGTGTGTGTGTGTGTGTGTGTTGGATTTGGGGGAAAGGCCACATAGCTAAGAACTAGGTAATTGAGGATGGCCTTCTGATCCCCTTGCCTCCATCCCATCATGCTGAGATTGCAGACCTGCACTAACACAACTTTTATGCAGTGCTGGGAATCCACTGGGGCTTCATGTATGCTCAGCAAATCACTTTACCAACTGAACTCCATCCTAAACCCTGTTGGAAGTTTTAGAATAAATTTTTACTATCAGTAGAAGTTCAAATGCTAATTGGTAGGTTATCATAACCGTTTTTCAATTTTTATTCCTTGAATATTGACTTGGCTACAAATGGGTAACTTCAGAAGAAATTATCTTCTGGATATAACTACTAGTTATAATTTCCAATTGCCAGGTAACCAAGAAAGCCCAGGGCAAGGTTAAATTTATTAATTGGAGTTTAGTGTAAGCAATAGCTTCAAACTTGAGAGACATTGCTGACACATTTGCCCTTCTAGAAAATACAGTTCTCAGGTGATGTCAACTCCATAGGAAGACCAACAGTATCAACTAACCTAGACCTCAGGAGCTCCCAGAGACTAAGCCACTAACCAAAGAGCATACACAGGCTAGTCCATGGACCCCCAGCACATATGTAGCAGAAGAGCGCCTTGTCTGGCCTTATTGGAAAGGATGCGCCTAATCCTGTACAGTCTTAATGCCCTAGGGAAGGGGGATACCCTCTCAGAGGGGAAGGGGAGGGAGGATCAGAAGGGGAGCAACGTTCAGGATGTTAATAACAACAATAATAATAAAAGAAAATACAGTTCTCGCTGCAGCTGCTTTTCTTGGACACTGTTCCTTCTCAGCACACACAGCTGAGAAACAATTCTTACTTCTGCTAAAGCAATAACGAGGTGAATTCTGATTTAAAAAAAAATCTTATAAAAATTCATCACATAAAAGCCAGCTGTGGGGCCACATATCTGTAATTCCAGCACTCAGGAAGCAGAAACAGGAGGATTGCTGGAAGTCCATAGCCAGCCTGGTCTACATGGTGAGTTGGTGGCCAGCCAGGGTTACATAGTAAGACCCTGTCACAAACAAACCAGCCAACTAACAAACATCCATTACATGATATTGCCATTGCAATTTGTATAATGCCAATGCTAAGGCTTAATCTAACATGCTGTAAGATTTAAATGTATACAAGAGGAATATTTTGCCTAGTAACAACTTAGATGCATTGATGATACATCCCTGCTACATAAGTTATAAAAGGTATTTATTTCAAGAATTGTCAGTGGGCCGATGAAATGACTCAGTGGGTAAAGGGGCTTGGGAAGTAAGCCAGTAAACCACCCGCAGATCCCTGGAACCCACCTGAAGATGGAGAGAAAGAACTGACTCCACACAGCTGTCCTGTGACCTTCACATTTACACTGCAGCATGCTCACACACACCACAGTAATAAATACATGAATAAATACACATTTTTAAAATTCTCAATGCTTAGTTTCAGTAACATGTTAGAAATTTTTGTTTGCTTGCTTGTTTGTTTTGTTAGTTTGGTTTGGTTGAGATAGGGTTTCTCTATAGCCCTGGCTGACCTGGAAGTCACTTTGGTATATCAAGCTGGTCTCAAAGCCACAGAGACCCATGTGCCTCTGCCTCCCTCTCAAGTTCTGAAATTAAAGACTCGCACCACCATTCTCCGTTTAGGAAGATATTCTTGAGCTCTGAACTATCTGGCTGGTTTATACTGAGACAGAGTGCTTCCTAATTCTCTGGTTTACTTAAATATTGTTGTTGGTATGCTCATTTTTTATTTATTCTTTACTGGGGTTGTGGGGTTTAGATACAAGGCTTTGTCTACCTCAGGCAAAAGCTTTTAACATTGAGTTACACTCACAGCCCCAGGTAAAAATCAGACAGAAAATTACAGTATCTATCTCAGTGTTGCCCATTCTGGCTTCTACTCCGGGCTTAAGGGATCTTGCTGCCTCAGGCTCCTGACCAGCTCCTGACCAGGGGTGACATCTGCACCCCACAACACTTTCCCACAGTTCAACACATTTCTCTATGGAGAATGGTTTTTAAACATCAAAAGAAAAACTTTCTGCTGGCCCCTGTAGTTGAATTAGGGAAAGGTTGAAATAAACTGAGGAGGCTGGCAACCCTGTAGGAGGACCAGCAGTCTCAATCTGGACCCCCGATATCTCTCGGACCAGCAAAAAAAGGCAGCATACACTAGCTTATATGAAGCCCCCAACACATATACAGCAGAGGACTCCTGGGTCTGTGTTCAATCAGAGATGATGGACCTAACCCTCAAGAGACTGGAGGCCCCAGGGAGTTTAGAGGTCAGGTGGTGGTGGTGGCCAGCCTTGTGGAGGCAGAGGATGGGTTGGAGGAATGGGATGTGGAACAGTCATTAGGTGGACGGGGGAAGGGGGATAAAATCTGGAGTGATAAATAAATTAAAAACAAATAATAGAAAAACATTCAAAGTTTATTATACCTAGAAAGCACCTTAGACTTTTTAAATTAATCTGAGTTAATTTAATTTGTCTGTCTTCACATTATTAATAAACATTCCATTAGAAAAAGAACATTGTGTGAAGCATTAGGTTCAAACCCTGGCTAGGAATTGGGAGCTTTCAACTGAAATGTAACAGTGACACAATAAGGAAGCATATTTGGTGGACTGAGAGATGGCTCAGTGGTTAAGAGCAGTTGCTGTTTCTGCAGAGTACCCAGGTTCAAGTCCCAGAACCTACATAGTGAGTTAAAACCATCTGTAACTCCAGTTCCAGGGGAACACCCTCTTCAGATCTCCAAAAGCTCCTCGAATACTTATGGTGCATATGCATACACTCATGCAAAACACTCATACACATAAAATAATATGTATGCTATCTATATGTATGTACATATATAATCATGTGTATAATTATATAATATTGTATATAACAACATAAAATATTGTATAATTATAATACATATTATATACATACATACTCACATACAAGCATACACACACATAACACACATACATACATGCATACATACATATTGGGCTCTGTCCCCAGTTTCTGGCATGAAGAGTCTAAAACATTTCTAACTTCTTTAATAATGTGACTAAAACAAACATCTTTTATTGTCACGTTTGTCCTTTTTGGTTTCCTCTACTTTGTATTTAAAAAATGTTTCTGTTTATTTATTTGTGGGGTGAGGAGTGTGTACAGAGATCAGACAAAACTTGTAGGAGTGGCCTGTGGGTCCTGGGACAGAACTCAAATTATCAAGCTTATATGGAAACACCTTTCCCTGCTGGGCCATGTCACCAGCCGAGTTCCCCCTATTCCTAATCAGCTCAGGAACAGTAAAGCAGGAGGGAGCCTGTACTCTGGGGCGACTAGCCAAGTGTTAGCCTGAGAGGCCTGGGTGCCATAGCTACAAGCTGGTACTTTTCTTCCCTGCCTAGCTAATCAAACACAAAAGCATTATGTAAAACAGCTTTGCTTGGAACCAGGCAAGACAGCATACACCTGTAATGTCAGTCCTTGGGAGGTGGAGGCAGAATGATCTGGACTTCAGGGTAATCTCTGCTTACACAGTGAGGAAAAGTCCATCCTGGACTATTTGAGTTCTCATCTCAAAACACATTTCTTAAACTTGTTTTAGTGTCACATGCCTTACACATCTGTAAAACACCCAGAATTTGTGAGGCAGAGGCAGGCAGGTCTCCGTGAGTTTGAGACCAGCGTTGAACTATGCAGTGAAGTCCAGGACAGCCAGAGCTATGTAGTAAGACCCTGTTTTGAACACAACAAGCAAGAACAATAAAAACACTTTACCTGGAAGTCACAGGAACTACAACTTGATACACATGGCTTCAGATGAATACAGATTAATGTTTCATGGAGGCAGCAAGTAGGCCAGATTTTATTCTAAAGCAGTGAACATTGCTTTGAAGGAAATGTCTGTTGAATGTTGAGTAAAATCAGGAGCCATGTGCTAGTGACTGGCAGAAGAAACAGAACTATATACCTAGCAAGCATCCACAATGCAGGCACAATGTCCTGCAGATACCTTGAAATGGACACTGTTTAGTGGTCTAATATGTTCAGATGCCTGCAGTGAAGGTCAAGGTGACCAAAGCTCACACTGGCTTCCCTTCTCTCTTTACTTTTTTTCTCAATGTCACTTTTTTTTTTAGATTTATTTATTTATTATTTATGAATACACTGTAGCTGTCTTCAGACAAACCAGAAGAGGACATCAGATCTCATTACAGATGGTTGTGAGCCACCATGTGGTTGCTGGGATTTGAACTCAGGACCTCTGGAAGTGCAGTCAGTGTTCTTAACCACTGAGCCATCTCTCCAGCCCTTCAATGTCACTTTCACTGTAAATTTCTTTTTACTCTTACGTCTTGAACCCAGACCTCCAGAGAGGAGAAAATGGCTGGAGACTGATGTCATCAGTGCCTAGTGACTGACCAAATTGTGCCTATGAAATGAAGTCTTCACAAACAACCAAACTTCAGGGCTCAGAAGCTTCTGGGTTGGTGGAAAAAAATTTTTTTGAGTCACGTAGGGCATGCACCCCAGTGTGAATGTATCTCCCATCAGGTCAAGTGTTGGCATCCACACGGAGAAAACAAGAGGGCAGGAGGGTCACTTAGGCCTGGGAGTGGGGATCATTCTGAGCAGCAGGGCAAAACTCTGTCTTTAGAACAAAAAGAAGTCAGGTATGTGCTGGCTCACACCTTTGAGATCAACACTTAGGAGAGAAGCAGTCAGATCACCAGGAGTTCCAGGCTGGACAGGGCAACACAGCAAGACCTGTTTAAACAACATCAAAGAAACATAAAGAAAGGAGGGAGGTAGGGAGGGAGGAAGGAAGGAGGAAGAAAGGGAGAGGGGGGCAGATGGACAGAGAAGGAAATGAATGTATACCACAATGAGAAGTCACAGTGTGAACACATCCATGTCATATCTTGCCAGGTAAGAAATAGACCATTATCAGTATCGAGTGCCCTAGTTACTTTTCCTACTTAAGTGACAAAATACCTAAGAAGAAGCAACTTAAGGGAGGATGGGAGGTGCAGTCCATCAGGGTGATGAAGGCACGGCAAGAGGATACGAGGTGGTTGGCCACATGGCATCTGT
Organism: Grammomys surdaster; assembly: GCF_004785775.1. Lineage (NCBI taxonomy): Eukaryota > Metazoa > Chordata > Mammalia > Rodentia > Muridae > Grammomys > Grammomys surdaster. Next base: position 7,831,233 of record NW_021620921.1, on the reverse strand, counting down.
AGTCAGGAACTCTCTAGTCATGACACGGGGCAGGGCTATAAAACTACAAGGCCTGCCCTCAGTGATGGTTGCCCTCAGTGACGGTTGCCCTCAGTGATGGTTGCCCTTCTCCATCAAGTCTCCACCTCTTAATATTTCTACAACCTTCCCCCAAATTGTCACCAGCTGGAGGTCAGAAGTTCAAAACCATGGGCCTATGAGGGTACATTTCACATTCAATCTATGTTCAAAAAAGCTTTCACATGCCTTTTGGAAACCTATTCTATTTTATTTATTTGCTTAAAGTGTATTTTCCTTAGCAGAGTGGGGAGATATATGTTGTATTATTGCTGATATGTATGTGCCATATCACACCAAAGAAGATCTGAGGACAATTTTGGAGACTTGAGTTGAGCCTTATACCTTGTTGAATGAAGCAGAGTCTTTCTTGCTACTTTTTTACTTATTTTCTATTTTTCATTTACTATGCAGTGTGGTCCATGATAGCTATTCCATTTTCCTGTCTCTGCCTTCCATCTCACCACAGGAGTGCTGGGATTACAGAGGCAAGCTGCTACACCCAACTTTTTTATGGGTTGTAACTCGCTTTGTCAGGTTTGTGCAGCGAGTGCTTTTTCTTGATGAGCCATCTCACTGGCTCTGTGTATTGATTTTCAGTGTTTCATTTGTGTGTGTCAGTGCACATGTGTGTTGATGCATGTACCCATGTGCCTGTGGAGGTCACAGGAGGACTCCAAGCATCCCACTCTGTTACTCTCAGCCTTATTCCCTTGAAGGGAAAGGAAAAATTAAACCGGGGTGGGGGGGGGATGGTGCTCAGGTGACTATGGTAAAGTCACATGACATATTTAAAGAATTTCTCCTCCTGAAACTCATCATTATGTACAATAAACAGATGCCATTAAAAAAGCAGCAGTAGTATCTTGAAACAGATCAAGGAAGTTTCAAGGAATCACTGCTCTGGAAGTTCCTAGTTGAATCTGTTGGAGTTAAATATTACCTTCTGGTTAATAATAATCAGTCAGGTGAAGAGCAAAGCAGGAAATGAGTTCACAGAACAATAACCTGAACCCATCCACTTAGGCTTCACTGAGATTTAGTCCATCATCACATTTGTAAGCTTCGATGTGTAGCCAGCAAACTCTCAGCACAGCCCAGGATAGCGGAGATCCGGCCATGTAGACTGAGGGCCAGCCGCAGGAGCTCACTGTTGCTGTCATCAGCAAAGCTGGCTGACACAGCTGACCACACTAGTGTGAATCATCGGTCCCCATCTCTGTATCTTTGTATCACTTTGCACAAGTTTCCTGATAGATTAGGTCAGGTCCAATGTTAGGCCTCTGCTCCAGCTACAGATAATGAGAAGGACTTTGGCCCAAATCACTTTCCCAAGAGAGCAGGCCTCTGGCTTCTGCCAAGACATAAAAATGAAACATTCTCCACAACTGAGATGGGAGTTCAGAGACCTGGTGGGCAAATGCTCACTGTAGTCCTGAGTGGAATCATCTCTCAGAGGGCTTAGCATGGGGCCACCATGTAGTGATTATGCTAAATTACACTTAGCACTGCTATTTTATTAATCTATTGAGGCAGGCAGGACATCAACCTTCAGGGACAAGAACATAAAAGGATATAGTCTGTTTTTCTTTTCTTCTTTTCTTTTCCTTTTTTTCCTTCTCTTCCTCTCTCTCCTCCTCCTGCTTCTTAATTGTTTGTGTTTTGAGACAGAGTATCTACAATAGACCTGGCTTCTAGCAGTCCTGGAACTCACTATGTACACCAGGCTGGCCTCAAACTCATAGAGATTTACTTGCCTCCGCCTCCTAAGGGCTGGGATTAAAGGTATGCACCACCATGGCTGACAGTTCTGTTTTCTTAGAATATGTTTTTAAATATATTTATTTTGCACATGGAGTATGCTAAATGTCACAGACAGTGTGAGGGCAGAAGTCAGAGGACCATGTGTGGAACGTTTTCTCCTTTGCCATACAGGTCCTGGAGTCTGAACTCAGGACAGGCACCTTTCCCCACTGAGACATCTCTCTGGCCCTTGCTCTGTCTTTTGCTTTGAGGTCTCATTCTGTTGTTGAGGCTGGCCTGGACTTCCTGGGCTCCAGTGACTCTGGAATTGCCCTGAAGCAGTTGGAATTGCACTGTGCCTAGGTGGCAGAACTACAGCTCAGTACTGTGGGCTGGGTGCAGTATTATAGAAGGAGACAGTGTGCTTTGTATGCATGAGGCTTTGTATTTGAGAATTCTACATGAACAAAACAAACTCAGTATTTTGAAGTGTCATTAAAGGGATAAAATAATACACAAAAATTAAAACCATTTTTAGCAAATGTTATCACACTAAAAACTGAATGATTTTTTTTCAGATGGAGTCTCACAATGTAGCCCGATGTAATTCACAATGTTGCTCTGGACTAGCTTTGGAACTGTTGCAATCCCCTTTATCCCTTTGTCTTACTCTCCCAAGCTTGAGCAAACATGGCTGGCTTTTCAGTTTTGGAAGACAGAGAAATACAAAATATCACAGCACTTTTGACTGGGGTTGATCCAGAATTGTGAAGGGTTCCATTTGCCTTGAAAAAAAATCCATATTCAGTGGTATCTGTTGAAGCATAACTGACTTTCTTTACTCATGCTGGTGAAGGCTGGAACAGGGACAATGGTGATGTAGTTTTTGCAGAGGGAATGGGAGAGTGGGCTCTGCACTGAACTCGCTGCAAGTGGGAACTTACAGCCAAGACAAAGGTGAGGTCAGTAGACAGAGAATATCTTAAAGACAACATCAGGGGAAAGGAGATGTTAGCTCAGGTCATGTGGGTGATCAGACTTCAGCAGAGGGATGGTCAGGCTAAGATACTGAGGGCAGAGCTTCTTGCTGAAGGATTCAGCAGGGTTCTTGCCAAAACTGTGTTTTACAAGGAAGTACACATTTGGATGTAGGAGGTATTTTAGAAGACAAGTTTGGTCAAGCAAAAAACAAATTGCTGAAGGTATAGGGACATGGCAAAGGGGGTGATGTAATCAGGTTTGAGAGGAGATATCTCTAGGAATGGAGCAGAGAATGGGCTGGAATGAGCAGAAACAACATCAGGAGTTCATATAAAAGAAGATGACACATACTAAGATGGAGTTGAGTATCAACTCCGGAATAATTTAGGATATGTAATGAACTGGATTTGGTGACTCTGAAAGTGGAAGAAGAGAAGGAGCCCTGGATGGTGTAACCCTACAGCTTCTGGGCACAGGTTCTGGTAATGTCAGCCAGTAGGACTGTCAGCATTAGTTAAGTTAGTTTGAACAGGAAGATAACAAGTTTCTGCATCACACTCACAGGCACTCTGCCTACATTACTCTAGGAGTTGGTATCACAGACCCTTTAATGCAGACCCTTTACACACCTGTAATATGAATTTCTGTAAACACAAATCAAAACTCATAAAAATTTGCATATGGTTAGGAGGGGGCAGTTCATGGAATTCCTGTGTATGATATTTATAGATCTTAGGTTGAGAATTTCTGAAATATGAGTCAAGTATGCTTAGTGGTAAAGGCACTTGTCATCAAGCCTGTGGAGATAATTTGAGAGAGAATCAACTCCCACAAGTTGTTCTCTGCTCTTTCACACATGTGTGAGGTATGTACACGCACAAGCATGCACACACACACACACACACACAAATAAATAAACAAAAGTAAAAAAAAAGGCAAACAAATAAAAGAATTCCTGGGATAGCCTCTGCTGTCCATGTTGGGGATGTATCATGGGTGGTAGAGGGCCTGGCAAACAGGCACCAGGCTCGGGGGTTGATCCTCAGACTGTGCAAACCACAGTGTCTGTGATCTTAGCACTCTAAGAGATAGAGGTAGAAGGAGAAATTAAAAGCCTTCAGAGTGATTATATACATGTATGTAATTGCCAAAGATCTAATTAAGTTTGAAAAAGAAAGTTAAAGGGCATCCTCAGCTCTAAGCACGTTTGGGGCCTTCCTGTGATATATGAAACCCTGTTTAAAAAAAAGGAGGGAGGAGAAATGTGGAGGGTCAAACAAGCTGTAGAATTTAAGGCAAGTAAATAGGGACACAAAGACAGAGTTACTCCCACTATGCTTGATGATAACATATGCAGTTTGCAAAATCATCATCTGTTCGTCTTTCCTCTTTATTCAATAATAATACCAATGGTAGGCACTATTTATTTATTTAGCATTAAATACTTTACCACTGAGCTACATTTTGGGCCCTGTAGTCACTGCTTAACAAAAAAAGTGACTGTGCTTGACACTTGGAATTCAAAGGATAGTCTATTGTGTTCTCAAAGAATATACAGGCCAGCTAGAGAATACACAAAAGTAGGCATAGGTGGCAATTAGTATAATATGTGTTATAAGAGATATTTGTACAGTAGATGTTAAGTGAAAGATGGGAACAGACCTGAATTATGCCTAGGATTTACCATCAGGGCGGGTAGGGAAAATTCTTGGAGAGGACAAGCAGGCTTTGTTTTGAAGGAATAATTGGGTTTAGCCTGGCTGTGCTCCAGTGTAGTAAATAGCATAGAGTGTGTGTTTGGGGACACAAAAGCCCTTCAGAATGACTTGAATGTAATGTATGAGACATGGAGGAAGACTGTGGGTAGAAATGAGATTGGGCAGCTAAGCATGGAGAAGACAGTGATTCCCAGGACAGATACCTGGTGGCTCAGCTTGTGGGCTTGAACATAGTAGTGAACTGTGGGATCACATGACCAGTGAAGAGCCTTAAAAAAAAATAGAAAGAAGAAATAATCCACTATGCTAATCAAACAAGAACAACCAGTTTTCGAAAGATGGTTAGATTCAGGATCTTACCAGGTATGTTAGGACTGATGTAATTCAGTTGTGGTGGGCTTGCCTAGCATTTGTCAGCCCACAGATCCAGTCCCCAAGCATGTAAGGGGCCAGGGAAGGTTCTGCTGAGGACAATGGAGAACCATTCACTGTTGACATTTTAAATCTGGGTTGGTGGTTATGATTATCTAAGATCTGCAGTGATGGTGGCCTGCAAAATGATAATGGTAGGAGATAGAAAGAGGAACTGGGCAGAGAGATACGGGGCTAGAAGCAAAGAGATTATTAAACAGACTAAAGAGAGGGCAGAGGGAGGAAAAGACTCTTGGACATCATTAGTCACAAAAAGCAACTGTAAGTAAAACACCTACTGACTTGCAAACAGATTTTTATCCTAATTTCAAAATTAAGTAAGGTATGTATTAAACATATGTAAAATCTTCATTTTTTCTTTTAAAGAAATATGTTATTATTATTACTATTATTATACTTACTTCATGTGTAGGGTGCTGTACTTGTACATATGTCTGTGTGCCACAGGCATGCAGTGCTTGTCGAGGCTAGAATAGGCTGCAAGATAAGGTTCTCTCTAGAACTGGAGTTAAAGGTTGTTATAACCACCATGTGCTCATAACTGCTAAGCCATCCCTCCAGCACCATGATCTTCATTTTAAAAAGCCAGTTGATTCTGTGTACCTGCAGTGTGTTTGGGCGGGAGCCCAATGTTAGGCATTGCCTTAGTCTGCTTTGTATTACTGTGAAAAAATCCCAACCAAAACCAGCTTAGGGTTTATTTCATCTCTCAACCCATCATCAAGGGAAAGAGAGAGCAGGAACTCAAAACAAGAACCTGAAGGCAGGAATTGTTGCAGAGGTAATGGAGAATTCTTACTTACTGGCTTATTCGACCTGGCTTGTTCGGTTTGCTTTCCTATATTCCCTGGGACTATCCGCCCAGGAATGACACTTTTCATAGTAGACTGGGTCCTTTCGCATCAATTATCATTCAAGAAAATGTCCTATAGGTTTGCCTACAGGCCAATTTGATAGGGGATTTTCTTAATTGAAGTTCCCTTTCAGATGACTCTAGCTTGTATGAAGTTGCCAAACAAAACAAAACAAAACAAAACAAAACAAAACAAAAAACCTAACCAACACAGGCATCTTCTTCAGTCTTTTGCCGTCTTATTTTTTATAACAGTGAATCTAGAGCTCACCATTTCTGCTAGAATGGCCTGCCAGTGAGCCCAAGGGTTCTACTTGCCCTCCATCCTCCTCTCTCATCCTAGCACTGGAGTAATAGAAATAAGTCTGCCCCTGGCTTTAGTTCATTTTACAATCTGATATATTTGAGATTTTTCTTTTGGCAATCTGGAGCTGCATTTCTGTGATTGCTGTAAATTACTTCCTTTCTTAGTTTTTCTTCCCGTTTTTTAGTTTCCCTAATTTTACTTACTGTCTTATGAATTTGAAATGCGTTCAGTGGAAGGTAGCTTTTTCATCAAGCCCGTTGGGTCGTCTCTGAATGTCTGGCCCTTAGCATTTTTGTGGTGATATGATTGGACCCAGGGCCTCTCATGCTAGGCAAGCATGCTACTGTGGAGTTATAGCCCAGCTCTCCCTGAAACAGGATGTTGCTAACAGGCCATGCTGGTCTTGAAGGTGCAGTCTCATGAGTAGCTAGAATCACAAGCATGAGGTACCAGGTCCAGCTTGAATTCCTGAAACGTGTTTTTTTTCTAGGAATTTTCCAGACAGTGCCCGGTGGTCAGAGGACAATTTGAGGAGTTGCTTCTCTCCTTGAAACATGCTGGGCTTACAGGATGGGCTGAAGAGCCCTCACTGGCTGAATTATCTTGCCAGCCCCTTATTTTGTTTTTGTATTAACTTTTTTTTTCTTAGTAAAGGAGATGTTTGTTCTCAAATTTGCATAGGAATGTAATATTTAATTTAAAACGATGACTCACATATGACCTTATAAGGACAGTAAAATTGACCGGAAAGATAAAGCGGGGGCAGTTGGCTCAGTTCTATAAAACCTGCCCACAAGGATTATCACTATTTTAAGGTTTGCGCAGGCTACATGATGAGTTCCCAGGACAGCCTGGTTACAGACCGAGACTCTCTCTCACGACTCCAAATAAACAAAGGAGGCAGGGTGGAAATACAGGGGCTGTAAGAATTAAATATGATATCTGAGTGGGAGGCCAGCCAGGGAAAAAAACATTTTCGTCCGTGGCCCAATCCAAGGACTGAACAGAAAGTTGACGCAGGCAGCTTTAGAGCACAAGCCTGGATGGGCGGCTTAAACCCCACAAGCGAGTTCCTCCGCAATTCGCCTGTCCTACTCTCAACTTTACTTCAACTGACTCTTTGCTGTGAACCCTCGCTGTGGCATTGGAAACAACTGCCACTGCGAGGAAGAGAATTTCGTGAGGGGCTACCAGCAGCCAGCAGCTTGCAGGGATGCAGAGTCTTGGTCCGAGCCTCTGACCTCCCCTCCTACTAGACCCCTGAGACCCCGCCCTTCTCTTGCCTCACGCCATTAGGCCACGCCCCTACGCAGCACTCCTTCACCGTCTCCTCCCCGGCGCGTCCTGAGGTCCCGCCCCTCTCGACCCTAGCTCTTGAGGCCTCCCCTTCCCAGCCGCCCGGGCGCTCCTAGACTTGAGGCCAGGTCCCTCCGCTCCTTCATTCCTCAGACGCTACGCTTTGCGAGCCCGCTCCTCCCTGGGGCCTAGGACCCCGCCCCTCTCAGCCCTTCTGCCCCAAGACCCCGCCTCTTAGGCGGTCCCCGCCCCAATGAAGACCTGCCCCTTCTTCAGACGCCCCGCCCCGCGCCCACAAACTCCCGCCTCCCGCCCCCTTGGGCGCTCCGTAGCAGTGACGTGCGCCGCAGGCTGGGCACTCTGCGGGGCTCTCCGGCCGGCGGGTGGAGACCGATCCGGGATCTGTCCCAGCAGGAAGCGTATCCCGGCCGCCGTCGTCTCCGGTGCTCGCTCTCGGCCGCGGCGTCGCGCTCGCCCTTCGCGTTCGCAGCCCGGCATCCTCTCCACAGCCACGACCCCTCGCGCACCTGCCTCGCCGGGTGAGTGTGGGCGCCTGCCCGCCTGCCTGTCCTCACCGCTTTGGCCTCTGCTCTGCCCAGCGCGGACTGGAGCTCTGGCTTCCTCTTCCCTGGCCGGCGGGGCTCCTGTCACCCGACGAGTCCCACCTGACACTGCGAGATAATTTTATTTTCTCTTCTGGAAGCACAGTGAAAATTCTACACAGACTAGTTTGTTGTCAAAAGTAAAGATCAAATGATACCATTAATAATTTAACTGTGCCAAAGAAGACCATGGTAGCATTCTGCAAAGCTGGAATTTTAGTTTCTAAGCGGTCTAGTGTCTTGAGTGTGAGTTTTACGGATGTGTTGCTGAAAATGACTTCATTATTTAATTCCAAAACGTCTTAAACTAATTAAAATGTGCTAGCTGTGTATTGTATTTTTAAATAGGAAATAATTTGATAAGGCCATTCTTAGATAATCTATGTCAGGAACTTTTACACAGAGATACATTTTATCCAGCATCAAGTATGTAGGGCAGGGCTGTTTAAATCCTAATGTGGAGATACTGTTGGAGCGCTGTACAGACGCTGCTCCGATTTCATACGTGTTGAATAAAACTTTAGTTTGTTCTCGTGGTACAGTTTCAGGATGTTCGAATATAATCAGCTTGGGGCTTTTAACAGCCCTTGAGACTCGGCTGTAACACCATAAAGTCTGAGTCTTGAGCTTGGTGGTGGTCATGGTCCAAAGGTTGGCCGCAGAACAGCAGCATTTCTGTACAAATTAACTCAACTTCAAGACATCTTGGCTTGTGGTTTTCCAACTGGGAAATGTTTAGTGAAAAAAAATTACCTTAATGCCCTCTAGCATTAATTTTAGAAATAGCCACAAATGCTACAAGGGAGTTGGGGGGGTGGGGGGAGGAAGAGCCAGAAACAATACAGTTCTTCAGAACAGCTCATTGACTTTTAAATGTCTGCTCACTTTCTGTGTTTGCAGTTGCACAGGAGTAAACACGCACAGTGATAAACAGAAGTCATTTTAGTCTGATGTTCGACTGCCTGCAGTGTTTTAACTTTGTGTGTGTGTGTGTGTGTGTGTGTGTGTGTGTGTGTGTGTGGTCTATTACCTATTTTTTTCTCTTCCTTTCAAGTTTTGTATTTGTTTTCAAAAATTACTTATAAAAGGTAGGGACAGAGTACTACCATTAAGAAAAGAGTATTGTGATTAAATATACAGCTAAAAAGCCGTGTAGTATAGATTTTACATATGATCTTTAGTACCTAAATACGTGAACAACTATGGGAACAAAAAAAGTGAAAAACTATGATTTCTAATAGAAACTACAACAACATATTAAAAACAAAGATGCAAATTATAGTCCATAGGGCTTATCTGAAAGGGATTTTCCCCTGTTTACACAATCAAGTTTTAAAATAACAGTGGCCAGGAAATCGGTGAGAAGCCGAAGGCTCCTCTCTCATCCTGTTGTGACTTTGCCTGGAGTCTGTGGTGGATCATTTATTGTTTAGACAACTGGTCTGTATCTGGGTTTTGAAAGGCGTTTAGATGGTTTTAAAGATCTCCACCATTGCAAAGTCTGAGTAAATACATAAGAACTCCACATTAAAAAAATTTCTCTAGTTTTTAACTTTCTCTTGGTACTCAAAACTCCACTTAGGATACAGGATTGTGAATGTCATTCAGTAGGTAGAGCCCTTGTCTTGTGTGTGTTTGTATGTGAGGCCCTGGATACTGGGGTTTTTATTTTCTGTACTAAAATATCTTATTTAAACATAAAAGTTTGAAAAACACATTCGAATTTGGATAAATTTGGTATAATGGTGAGTCCCAGAAAGAGATACTTTATGTGAACTAGTGATTTAGTAGCAGTATGCCACACAAAAAAAAAACCCTTAAGGTTTGATTTACAAAATAATTTAACAGGTTGACTTCTTTTCTTTTATAGAGGAGAAAACAGAGGCTCAGAGAATTAATACTTGCATGTAGCTTTGGAGGGTCAAAGTCCAGACTCTGAGTACACATGGGAGTCTTCTGACAGCAAAGCCTCTCTTCCCCTTTCACCAGAAGTTGTCTTGATTTCCGTTTACTTGGTGACCTATTGAGAGCCCTTTGTAGAACTGATCTGGAGATTAGAAGTCGGTACCCTGAGTAAACTGTGATAGGCCATGCATGGAGTCTAGAACTAATTGAGTTCTGTCTTCTTTCTCAAGACCTTGAGCAGTGACCCAATGCTGGGGCATCATTTCTGGTGTGGTTCCAGCATGTATTAAGTATTATGTGCTTTTCATTTTGATGGGTTTGTAGAAATTGACACTGCAGTCTAATCCTGGATTGATTTTGTTGTAGCTGAGCAGTACTTGCTATTTCTGTTTAGGATGGAACTTCATATTTTGTCTTTCAAATGAGCTAGATTGTTACTCCTAAATACAGTAACAGTCTCTTAAATGGTATTCAGTTAGCTTTAACCTTAGGAGGGAGACATGCTTCAAGATTAAGATATCCAGGCCTGGGAGATGCTCAGCAGGTAAAAGTACTTGTTTGTAACCCTGAAAACCTTAGTTGGATCCCTAGGTCTTCTAAGAAGCAGTTTCTATGGATTGTCCTCTGACTACCGCACATATGCCATGGCACATAGCCATGAACAAATAGTTGTAATTTAAGAAAGAAAAATAATAATAAAGATTAAGATATCCTTCTACCTCCACCTCCCAAGTACCAGAGCTTGCAGCTCTGCCCTTGCTTATTTATGTAGTACTAGGATCAAACCTAGTTTGGTGCTAGGTAGGCACTTCATCAGGGGAACTATATCTTTAGCCTAGGACAATATTTATTTATTTATTTATTATTGTGTGTATATAATTTGTGTGTGCCCACACATAGCATACCTGTAAAAGTCAGAGGACAGTTTTGTGGAGTCAATTTCTGCCAAACTCAGGTCATCCTCCTTGCCTGGCAAGTGGGGTTTTTTGTTGTTGTTGTTGTTGTTTTTTGTTTTGTTTTGTTTTGTTTTGTTTTTATCTGCTGAGCCATCTTGCTACCCCACCCCCAACCCCTGCCTTTTTATATTTTTGGGACAGGGTCTCACTATGTACTACAACCTTAACTAGTCTGGAACTCACTGTTGAGACTGACCTGGCTGGCCCTAACCCACAGGGATACATTTACCTCTGTCTCCTGAACACTGGAATTAAAGGCATATGCTACCACACCCAGCTTATACAATGTCTTTTAATCAAAATGGTCATGGCTTCTTAAAGAAAAGTTACTTTATTAATTATTTGTGTGTGTGTGTGTGTGTGTGTGTGTGAATGCCTGTAGAGGCCAGAAAAGGGTATCATACCCCATTTACCTGAAGCTATGTTTGGTTGTGAGCTGCCTGGCTTGGGTGCTGGGAACCAAATTTGGGTCTGCTGGAAGAACAAGTGCTCTTAACCTCTGAGCTATCTCTCTAGCCCTCTTTTTCTGTTTCTCTCTGTCTCTCTGTCTCTCTGTCTCTCTGTCTCTCTGTCTCTCTGTCTCCCTCCCTCCCTCCCTCCCTCCCTCCCTCCCTCCCTCCCTCCCT
>NW_021620921.1:7751856-7819657 GCF_004785775.1 Grammomys surdaster | reverse complement strand
CTCTCTCTCTCTCTCTCTCCATTTTATATACATACTAGCTCAAGCTTCATGAGTATCCCTTGAGCTGTAATTGGCAGAGTCCTTTGCCTTTTGGATAGATGTGTGGAAAAACACAGGGAAGACTGAGCTGGGTGTACCTGGATAAGGATTTTTCTTATTGGAACTGCTAAGAATTTGCATCCAAGGCTACTCATATTCTAATGTAAGTGAAAAAAAAATCATCCAGTGACTTAAATATGAATCATGAGCATTTGATGGTAACATGCTTTGTTTTTTTTTTTTTTGGAAAGAGGTACAGGTAATTGACAAGTGACCCTAGTGAATAACTTAAAAGTTCTATTTTTGAGGGTTGATGAACTTAAAACATAAATAGCAGTAAGCAATAACATAAAATTTTGAGAAATTACCACAAATCCACCAAAATTTTCTTTGTGAGTACTGAAGCCTAGGAAATAAAACCCAAAGCACAACTCTGGCATGTTTAGAAACCTTGCTGGTTTTAAAAGGAGAGGGATAATTGGCTGTGCAGAAAGCATGCGTCAGGTGAAACCAAAACACCAAAGCACATTCCTTCAGTGTATATTCACGAAGGGTGAACACTAGCACTCATGCTGACTAATGCGACCAGGGAAGCTCCCGGCAAAAACACAGGCATCTTTTGTGTGTTCGTGTGTTACATCACTTGTTATTGTATTTGAAAGTAACCAGGGGTTGGAGAGATGGTCCATCAGTTAAGGGTACTTGTTCTTTCTGAGGACCAGAATTCCATCACCAGCATCCTTTTTGGGTGGCTTACAATCACCGGCAAATCCATCTCCAGGGGATTTAGTGCCTTCCTCTAACCTTCGCAGGTATCCATACATGTGTAGCATGTACTCACACAGACACATACAAATACATAAAAATGCACATCTTTCTTTAAAAAAAGAAATCAGCTGATTAACTTTTTGGTTATGATGGGGATCTTTAGATCTGGGAATTATTCAAGATTGTCAGTTATATAAGAAGATGGTCTACAGAGTGAGTTCCAGGACAGCCAGGGCTATACAGAGAAACCCTGTCTCGAAAAACCAAAAAAAAAAAAAAAAAAAAAAAGAAGATGGTTTGAAATGGAACATTTAAAATCTACAATGAGGTAGTCCAGGTACACGGGAGGCTGATGAGACAAGAGGATTGAACTTAGGTTTTTGCAGCCAATCTGGGTAATATGACAAAATCCCATCTAAAAAATAAACAAATTAAAACCCCCAAAACAAAATAAACAGACAAACAAAAACAACTTCCTCCCAACCCACCAAATGGGGTTTGAAATGTAGCTTAGTTGGCAGAGCGCTTGCCTAGCATGTATGGAGTCTTGGGTTTGACTTCTACCACTGTATAAAACTGGGTGTGGTAGCACCTATGTATAATCCTGACACTGAGGAGGTAGAGGCAAGCAGATCCCTTTGAGTTTCAGGCCAACCTTAGCTTTGTGAGATCCTTTCTTATGCAACTCCCTCTCCTTTCCCAGGAAAATCTGAAGGTGCTTATGCCAAAATTGAATATCTTCTTTTTTAATATCTCTAAAAGACATATACATATATATAGAAATAATTTTAGCTATATTCTTCCCTTAAAACAACTTGATAAAACAGGCATAGCTAGTTTTGTTTTGTAGGTATGAAAATAAAGATTAAAAACCCTAAACATTATTACTTAAAACTAACTAACTTGTTTAAGATCAGGTAGTCCTTTAGAAGCATTTCTGAGGATGTGTTGTCTCTGTATTCCCAAGGTGGTAGGCTCTTTTTGGCAGTATTGCTCTACTTCCTAGTGTTAGGACTAGTCTGTCAACAAGGACCTTATGTCATATTATGATTTTAATCCAGATAATTAAAATTCTGAAAAATCAAGGTCACTAAATTTTGCTTCTTTTGTTGTTGTTTTTAGACAGAGTTTTGCCATGTAGCCAAGTTGGTCTTCAGCTTGTCACTCTCTTGCCTCAGTCCCTTGTGCTGGGATTACAGGTGTAATAAAACAAAAATAGTATGTATTTGTAATAAATAAAAATGTCCTTGGAAAATTTTGAAAATAACCTTTATTGCTTAGTTTATTAGTGTTGATCTAATGGTTATGACTCTTGGTTAGGAATCACTAATGGTGTGTGTGTGTGTGTGTGTGTGCACTCACATTTGTGTGTATGATGGTTCCCTTAATTCATTTAAAAATATTTGAGGGGCTGGAGAACTGACTGAACAGTTAAGAGTACTCCCTCCTTGTTTAGAGGACCTAAGTTCAGTTCACAGCACCCAGGTCAGGCAGCTCCTTATGTACCTGCAGTTCCAGTTTTAGGAAATCCAGTGCTGTCTTTTGGCCTCAGGGTACCTGTACACACACACACACACACACACACACACACACATCTTAAAAATATTGAGAGATCAGGCACTGTTCTTGCTCCTGGGGATACAGTGATTATAGTAGGGCAAGTCCTTGGGCCGAGTGACATCTCATTGTTGTTTTGAATTAAGCTAATTATAGACTTTTCATTCCAGTATGTAATCAACAGGGCTGACCCTAACGTTGAGAAATAGACAGTTGTCAAAGCAGTGTAATTTGAGGGCTACTGAAAGACTTATTTGCCCTAAAATATTCTCCTCCTGGAGACGCCCAGTCCACCAGGGTATAACACTGTTTCATCTCTGCTGCACATAAATACCAGGATGTTTCATTACTCATCACAGTATTAGGACACAAGACTGAGAAAATTAATAGAGCCCAGGGCCATGTGTTGGTCTAAGAGGAGTTGGTGTAATTTAAATTGTAGCTGTTGCTTTTTGCTTTTTTGGTGTGTCCCAGATACTATACCACAAGAGTAATTGAGGCACATTGGTTAGTCACAGTGTTACCATTGGGGATTGGCATTGTGACTCATTTTACATATTGGGAAACTGAGACAGTGATAAGGATTTTGCTCAGGCTCCCAGCCGACATTTGAATCTGACAGTCAATCACTTGCGGTAGTTAGCATGTAGTAGGTAGAGAGTATGTGCACAGTGTGCTTATACAAATGCACTGACTTCTCTGTGTGTCAGAAGGTGGAAAGCAGGAGGTCTGGGTGAAGGAGGAAGGTGGGGAGAGGCCAGAGGGATGCGAATGGTGGGACAGATAGAAGGGCATTCTTCGATAATGCTTGTCCCTTAGGGTTATGCCTTCCTGTGAAAACCCTGGGGCTTCCGATTCCAAAGAGCGTTTAAACATGAGTGTTTATGGGTCACCTTCACAGGGAAGAGACCATAGGCACACCCAAGAGGTCTTGGTTTGCTAATCGTTAACTTGGTGGTCAAATTAATTTATTTAGGTTTCAGTTTTCTCATTGTAAAATGAAGGCAATGTTGCTTGCCTGTTTTTTTGTTTTGTTTTGTTTTTTTGTTTTTTTTTTGTTGTTGTTGGTTTTATTTTATTTTATTTTTTTTTAAATTGACTTTACTTCTGATTCTTCAGTTGGCAGCAGTCCAGACACAGAATGGTTCAGAATGTCCCCATATTGATCATTGTTTCTCCTTTCTTTGGCCATCTGTGTCCTTTCATCCAAAAAGAAATAAATAAAAAATAGATAAATAAATAAATAAATAAATAAATAAATAAAGTGTTAGAGGCTTGAAGTTGGCCCCTGTTCATTTTGAAATTACCCTGGGAGCTGGTAAAAACATAAAGAAGGTGAGGGCAGGGCCAGAATGTCAGCATTTAATAAGCTTGCCTTTGGTTTACTGGCATACCAACATTTGAGAAGTGCTGGCTTAAAGCTTTCTTCCTCCTATTCTTAGGAAGGGCTTCAACAGTGAAAGCAAGTGGTTTGGATCATGCAGGAGAGGTGGGGAAAAAGGAAGTGAAATATCCCCTACCAGAATCCTTTCACTGAGTTTTCTTTCTTTCTTTCTTTCTTTCTTTCTTTCTTTCTTTCTTTCTTTCTTTCTTTCTTTCTTTCTTTCCTCCTCCTCCTCCTCCTCCTCCTCCTCCTCCTCCTCCTCCTCCTCCTCCTCCTCTTTCTTCTTTTTTAGAAGCTTCCTTGAAGCTTACAGCATTTATATTGAGTCAGGGCAATGCAGTGTTTGATTTCATAACTAATTAGATTGTAATGACTTAGCTTTGTTTAGAGTGAATTAGTATGTAACCTTTACACTGTTATAAAAATAACAGGAATAAAATATGCTTGTATAAGTCGTAAGAAAAAAAATAAAGCCTTAATTAGATTTCTTTAGCGTGGACTACTGAGTAAGCAGAGAGTGGTACTAGTCATAACACGAGAAAAGTACTAATAGGAAAGAGGATTTTTCTTGATGATGCAAATAACGGCAAGTGCTTGCACCAGTCAGAGAGCAAACAAGGGTGCTGAGCATTGAGGAGCTAGCAACAGTGAGAAGGCCGCCGCCATTCTCCAGAGATCACCAGGGCTGACAGCTGGCTCTGTGGAGGAGGGCCAGTGGGAGCTGTGGCTTTGAGGCAGAGCTGGAGGAAGGGAGGTTCCCTGGCTTCTGCCTTCAGGCCTTGGCCAGTGATTTCCATTGGCAGAACCCAGGCAGGGAGCTAAGTGATTCTCTCTGCAGGCTCATCCTCCCCAGAATAGGAGAGTAGAGGGTACAGCTGTGGGAGAAGAGCTAGGAGATTAATTAGAACCCCTGGGAATTTGTAACATTCTCTCGGTGAACTTTAAATAACTTGTTAGCGTTGTGATACATCTGTAAAATACTTGGGACTACTTGTATATGGCATAATGAAGATGTCTTATCCAGTTATTCAACAAAACATCTATTGTCTGTCTGTCTGTCTGTCTATCTATCTATCTATCTATCTATCTATTTATCTATCTATCACCATCAATCAATGTATTATCCTAATAAGAAACATAATTTACATCAAAATATTTTATTAACATGTCATTATGGCTTTCTATGTCTGTTACATAGTTTTCATTACTATACCATTTTTCATCGTTGGGTATTCTTTTTTTAGTTGAATAAATGCGTTTCAGGAAAAAAAAAACCTTTAAATAACTAAACTTAACAAATTATTTGCAAGCAAAGTCCTTTGTATTCTAAAGCTTATATTTCTACTTACCTAGTCAGTGTTTGTTTGAGGCAGGGTTTTAATGTGTAAAGTGGGCTGTCCTGGAAAACCTAGTTTCTTCCTCTGTGTGGAGATTATAGGTGTGAGCTCTTGTGCCTGACTTTACCTGGATTTTTTTCTATTCTGGATGCTTACTCCAGCCTCACCAGGAATCTTATCTTTGTGTGTCCTAGAGATTGAAACCATGGCCCTTGTTAATTGAAATTGTTGCCCCTAGTCAATCTTAATTCTAGAAAAATTTGATACTTTGGATGCCTGGATGGAGGATATTGGAGAAATCTCTCTTCCTTCTTACAGAGGCAGTACAAAAGGCTCTTAGGATACAGGTGATACTTCCACCAAATAACAGGTGACTCACAGCTATTCTTCTCTTGAGGGATCTTCTGAAACAGAAAGAAGCTCTGTCCAACAGCTAGAGTCACTGCATTAGATACTTCTCATGCCGCTGTAACAGAACACCAGGCAGAAGCAACTTAAGGGACAGGTTTTCTTGGTAGCTCACAGTTTGAGGGAGACATTCCATCGTGGGGAAAGTGTGGTGGTGAGGGCCTGAGGCAGCTGGTCACAGTGCTTCTTCAGTCAGGAAGCAGAGGGATGAGTGTTGGTCCTCAGCTGGCTTTTTCCATTTACCTTTTCAATTCTGCCTGAGACCCTTGCTGCCCTATTCTGGGTGGGATTTCCTCCTCCAGTAAACTTTTTGGAAATGTTTTCACAGACACACTCAGCAATGTGTGTCCTAGGTAGTCATAAGTGAATTTATAAATAAAAAAAAGCTTTCCTTTACTTTTATGTGTATGGTGTGGGTGTTTGTCTGCATTTATTTCTGAGTATCACGTGCATCGTGTGCCCTGGAGCCAGACAGTTGTAAGCTACCATGTGGGTGCTGGGAATCGGACACTTATTCTTTGGGAGAACAACACGATTCTTAACTACTGAGCAATCTTTCTAGCTCCCAATTTAGTCGTGTTTAATGAAGGTTAGCCATCATAGCCATGTTGCCTAGTAGTCAGCAAATTATTTGAGATATATATATATATATAACAAATTCAAATACAAATACAGGATACCTCTGGTTTTATTCCATAATTGAGGTTTTTAAAAGAATGTTTTGTTTTTATTTGTTTTTCTTTTCCTACAGAAGTGTAATCAAAATGGGTAAGTTTGGAATCAGTTACATTAGCATTGCTCTCTGGAACTGTATATTTGGGTGTTCTCTCTGAAAGGTTTTATTTTATCTTATTTTATTATTTTAAAGAGGTGACCTAAAGTGTTTGTATCAACTTCTAAAACTTTGTTTTATTTAAATTTTTTTTAAAGTTGCCCTTTTGTTTGTGTGTGGAGTGTGTGTAAGTGTACCAGTGTGTGTTTGTGTGGTCATCAGGATAGGGATCAAGCTCAGAAGGTCCATCTAAGCCTCAGGCACTTTTACTAGTTAAACAGCCTTGTAGACCCATAGTGTTTATCTGAATTAGCATTCCCAGGGAGAGAATTGGTGGTGTTGGTTTAAAAACGGCTCTTTGAATTTCCCTGATTTAAGGACTGAGTTTAGAAAGAACTTTTCTTCTCTTCCTTAGTATGTATGTATGTATGTATGTATGTATGTATGTATGTATTTATTTATTTATTTATTTATTTATAAAATCAGACTGATCATTTGTGTTTTGGTTTGTGGGCACAGTTTGCTGTCTGCTATTCTTTAGGGCTTTGTATTTGGCAAAGGAACTAAGGACATGTGTGTGCTGGTGAGGATTGTATGTGTTCCTGTGCTTTTCCTGTTCGTATTTCATCTTGGAGGTTAGAAGAACAAGACACCCCAGCTGTCTGTTACGATGGTATTCAGACTCCAAACAAAACCAGGGCTTGTGTTGGCCACTGAAATGACACAGGAAACAGATGAGCAAACAGCAAAAATCAGTCACCATTTATCCAAGTGGCTAATTGAGGAAGCTAATCTTATCTTAAGAAAGATTTTTCTGTTTTGGAGGAAGAATGTGGAGATGAGAAATGAATGAGTTTGACCTTATGACTAGACACCACACAAATATTTTAAAACAGAGAGGAAATATTTATTTCAACCAGAATTTGATATTCCATTTGGTAATATGTTTTAATCTCCCCCTTCCTTACCTTTCTCCTCCCTCCCTTCTTCCTTCCCTCCCTCCCTCTGCCCCTTATTCCCTCCCTCTGTTCCCCCTCATTCCCTCCCTCTGTCTCTCATTCCCTCCCTCTGTCCCCCCCCCCTCCATCCCTGCCTACCTCTCTCTCCATTTGTTCCTTTTCCCCTTCTTCTGTTTCAGCAAGGAAGGCTACATAGCTTAGGAACTTAGAAATGAGCTGTTTATTTGGCAGTTTTAATGAGCTGTTAAACATAGAGGCTGTCCAGTGGTGGTATGCACAATGTAGCCTGGGAAAGCAGGCTGCTCTTTACTAAAGGCGTGTTTCTGGATCTGACCCAGGATGCATGGACTTCAGTCTTGTTCTTTAGATCTCATCTCCTTGGCATATAAAATGAAATGGATTAACATGCACTTTTGAAACAGAAGAACACACAAGCTGTATTACTTACTCAAATGGAAGACTGTTAGACTCCTGGGTCAGCAACCTGATTACACACTGCCAAGTGTCTGTCAGTGTGCTCGATGACCATGATTATAACTCCTATGGCTGCTGTCCACTTTCAAGTTCAAGGCCTCTCTTGGGTACCCATGTTCTTGTTGGATCTGGAATTTCCCTCATGTTTCCATTGCCTCCCAGTTCCAGCCTACACTACCAGATGGTGAGATAAGGGAGACCTAACCATACAGAAACGGAGCTATTTCTCTTTCGAATTGGTTTTATACATGTACTCGAGATATCTCCTTTAAACAATTGTTTTCTTCTTTCTTGTGGATAAATAGAATGATGAACTATTTATAGTATTTGCTACTTGGAGGGCCTCTCACTTATTGCAGGGCCCAGTGGGGCTGACAAGATGGTTCTGCTGAGTGCAGAGAAGTGTTGGCTGTGCAAACCTGGTGACCTGAGTCCAGGCCCTAGAACCTGTGTGAAGATGGAAGGTGAGGACTGACTCACCAAGCACCCTCTGACTTGCACATAAGCACCTGGCACCTGAGCTCACCTCCCCAAATGATAGATTTTAAAAAGGGACTAAGTAGTGACTTATTTTGTAAGGGGAAGAATCCTTTTGAAAACAAGTCATTGTTTTCTAGACTATCCTAATAAAGTCCATTTTTTCACACTTCATTTTTGTATAATCATAGTTCTAGCTGTGTATACCTTTGCTTTAAATGCGTCAAACTGAAATTTGATGTCATCACATTACCAGTAAAGAGTGGTTGGGTGACATTTTGCTCAAATGTTACTTGCTGATTATACACTATTGTGTATTTTGGTAGACTTATCTATGGTAAGAACCCCTCTTTTAAGCAACAGTTTGAGATTCAGTATATAGTACAGTAACAAATTATGTTTGTCTTATAAAATTCCTGAATTTTGAGTCCAGAAGATGGCTTAGCAGGTTAAAGAAAGCCTGACAACATGAATTCTTTCGATCTTTGGATTCTACTTGGAAGAATAGGCTCCCAAGAGTTGTCCTCTGACCTCCATAGGTGTGAGGTGTCACACCCCTACACACACACACACACACACACACACACACACACAAATACATTAAATAGGCCATGCATGGTGGTGTTTGCCTTTAATCTCATCACTCAGGAGGAAGTGGTCGGTGGATCTCTGGGAGTTCAAGGCCAGCTTCATCTATACAGTGAGTTCTAGGATATCTAGAATTACATGATAGAGACACCGTGTCTAAATAGTAATAGTAATAATGATAATGATAATAATACCAAAATCAACAAAAAAATAAAACAAATAAAGCAAAAGTTTTAGAAAATTCACTATGTGTAGAGTTCTGTTTATGCCAAAGCCACTTTCCCATGTCAGAAATCAATTTTTCTGAATGGATGTTTCAGAAGAGAATTGATTCGAAGTTATTAAGTTGAAAAGCAAATACACTGCTGTCTGGAACACACTTTCATGTGGTTGTGGGCAGAGTATTGTCTGTTCCTAATATTGTGCTAACGAGGCCTTGATCCCAGAGTCTCTGCAGCCCATATTCTGCCCTGAACCCTTCACAATGCCTACTCTGTAAGCTGCTAATTAATAGATCCAGTGGCCCCATTTAGACTGCGTTTCTTTCTGCCACCCTTGGCTATTAGGGCAACTGACCCTCCTCCTGCCTTCTTGCTGGCTGGCCTCAGACATTGCCTATTGGTTTTTCCTCCATCCCCACCCCCTCCCGTTGCCAGACACTGTCTCAGCAGTCCACACTTCGAACTTGATTCTCTCACCATCTTCTTGTGGTCGTCATGTCAGCACTATTGTTCATGCTTTCATCTCTAGCTACAATTTTCCAGAATTTATTTCGGTATCACTTTGCCTGTAAAGCTGATGGGCTCTTACAGCTTTCCACATTCCTTCCAGATTTCTCTTCTGTTTCTTACATGGCACCACTCCTGTTGTAGAGCTCCTGTTCAGAACTTATGGCCGTCCTTGCTGGCATCACTTGGTAGATTTCACCAAGTGTGCCCAGCACTGCTGTGCCTCTGAAGATCCACCTTGGCTTCCACCTGAGTGCTGACATTATGACTTTTCCTTCCAAACGTGTCTTCCTCTGATGGCTCTTTCTCCGTGTCTTATCCTTAGAGGGTTCTACATCTAGGTGGAACTTATGCTGACAGTCTTCTGCCCCATATGGATCCACAGTGGCCCCTCATTAACATTCTTTACAATCCAAACTCTTGCTGGAGAATTTGGTGTTTGGGATGGCTAATCTTGTTTTTCAGTTTGACACATCTGGGAAGAAGGAAGCTCAGTTGATTAATTGCCCACATCAGATTGGCCTGTGGTAATTTCCCTGATTGCTAATAGATGTAGGAGGGCCCAGCCCACTGTGGGCAGTATCACCCCTGAACATGTGATGGACTCTGTAAGAAAGGCGGCTGAAGGTGAGCCTGGGAGCAGCTCAGTAAGCAGTGTCCCTCTGTGGTTTCTGCTTCAAGCTCCTGGTGATGGTGGTCTGTGATCCTACGCTGACGTGAACACACTGCCTTCCCCAAGTTGCTTTTGGTCATGTCATTCCAGTAACAGAAAGCAAACTGGAGCAGGTTTCAAACCCTCTTTGTTTCTCGGTGACACCCCTGTCTGTGCGTGGTCTAGCCATATGTCATGGACTTGTTCCCCAGACGTGTTATCTCCTCATTCTTACTCAGACTGGTCCTTTGTTTGGAATGAGTCAGTCTTATCCATCATTTAGGATTTGCTTGAATTAACTCTTTCAAGGTAGCCTTTTGAATTAGTTTAGTGGTACAGTGACTTCCTGGGGTGTGCAAGGCCATGGTTAAATCCCCAGTATTTGAACCCTCCCCAATATCCTTTAAAAGTTTAGATTTACACTATAACTATATTATAGCATCAATAACAATTATATAACACATATCTCCAATCACTCACACTCTTCCTAGTAGTCTCTCTCACTCATAAATTATTGAGACTGTCATAAAGATTGCAGGCTATCTGTATTATTTACTGTATTAGAAGTTAAAGCTTAGAAAATCTAAACTTATTTAATGTGCTAAACTATGGGTAATAGACTATATTGATGAAAATAGCGTTTTATGAAAATGATTTTGAAGACATGGAAGAGATGGCATCGTTTTCAACCTTGGTGAGTCTCTCTACTAGTTTAAGAGAGGCCAGCTAGGTGTCACACGTACTCAGACTCCAAGTTGGCTGCAGCACACTGTTTCAGTTGATGTACATTGCAGCATATGCACATTGCTAAGAAGGAAAGGAAAGGGAAGGGAAGAGAGGGGAGGAGAGGGGAGGGGAGGGGAGGGGAGAGGGGAGGGGAGGAGAAGGGAAGGGAAGGGAAGGGAAGGGAGGGAAGGGAAGGGAAGGGAAGGGAAGGGAAGGGAAGGGAAGGGAAGGATTTTACCTCTTCTGATAACTTTTCTTTTTGATCCTTCATCAAAACCTAGCAAGTGCTAGCTTCATCCATTCCTAGAGGAGCTCATACAGGCAGCAGTGAAGCCTCCATGGTTGGCACATGGCTGTCCATCAGGCTGTTTTGGACTTTGTATATTCTATTCCCATAGGTTGATTGCGTTGTGGATGATCATCTGGGAACAGGAGGTTATACTGCACTATGTAGATTTTCTCAAGTTATGTTGTATGAAAATTTGCTCTTCATCTTCAGGGATGCCTGACTTTTATCAGTGCCAGGAAATACAGTGACAAGCTTTACTCAGAACAAAGGGCAGGTGAAGGAGTTCTAAGTGCCAGGTCTCAAGGTTGACTGGGCATTGAGATCGAGTTAATTTTGTCTAGTCAGGATGGTGTTTCTTGAAATCAAGGGCAGTTCCTGAAGATCACCACTCAGAACATTCACGCCAGTCCTTTCCTCAATGCAGATGTGCCTCTGCATGCTTCTCAGTTCACTCCACAAAATAGTAGACAACATGGGTTTTTACTGCTTCACCGAGGTCATTCTTAACATGGAGCGTGCTTGCTTTCTTTCTCCAAGTGCTGACCATTGTCACAGTTTAGCGCCACTGCCTTGCCAACACCTCCAGGAGCTTTAGCCACTGTAGCTGCTACATCATTATTTCAGAGGGAACCACAGTGAAGGAAGCCCGTGTCCTAATGCTATTATGAGAATTTACAGTTTGATTTTGCTGATGTGAAGATGCCACCTCAACAGAATCCCTGCTCTGTGCCATTATTGGCTTGGATTGTCATTGTGCTCAGAATTTGTGAAAACCAGCTTCATAGTCCACAGCAGTGGAACTGCACCTTGCTCAGAGCTTATTTCAGTTCCTCCTGAGAGGTAGAAGTCACAAGCTTAAAGTGGCTTGATGAGGACCAGGGTCCCAGATGGAGGACTCTCTCTCTCTCTCTCTCTCTCTCTCTCTCTCTCTCTCTCACACACACACACACACACACACACACACACACAATCTCAGAGTTCATTTGTTTCCTTTAAGAGTTGTGCAATTAAAATATTTTGAAACAAGTAGCTGTTGTGGAGGGTCACCTCTGTAATCTCAGTACTTAGGAGGCTGAGGCAGGAGGATTGCTGTGAGTTCAAAGACAGCCTGGGCTACAGAGTGAAGTCCTATCTCAAAAAAAAAAAAACTGGAAAAATTTTAGAGGTAAATACAGACACATATTTTATGAGGCTGCAACTGGGACATCCTTCCTGGACTGTAAGTAGATAGTGTCCAATGTCTTATGGGAAAGGCTTTTGACCTCTTTTATCTAGAACTCAAGGGTCAATGTCTACTTCCTTCTACCTCCATCTAGGTGATGTGAATAGCTTACTGCCATCAGGTGAAAGTCTGAGAAACTGGGATGATTGGATGTTTAAGGCATAACTTTTACTTTACAAACCATAAGTGTATACCCTCGTAAAAGCAAGCTCGTGCGGGATTATCTGGGCCGTGTTACGAGGGCTGGGAAGGCACATCTTTCCATGAGTTGGGGTCCAGTATGAATAAAAGAAAAAAAACGAGCTGAGGACAAGTGACCATCTCTCTCTGCTTCCTGACTATGGTTGCCATGGGACCAGCTGCCTCAAGCCCTTGCCTCTGTGAATTCCCCACCTAGGTGGACCATAGCCTCAAACTATGAGCTCAAATTAGCCCCTCTTCTTTCCTTAAGTTACTTTTGTCAACCTAGCAACAAAGAAAGTAACCAGTACAGACATGATTAAGGTACAGCTGGCCAGCATGTAATACACTTGCCGTTTCTGGTCTGTTTGGTTTTCTTTTTGATAGTTAAATCTGTAATTTGAAATGAAGAGATAAATAAACGGATTTGACAAAGGAATCTACTAAAGTGTGTAGTTTCTGATCCAAGAAGTTGATGTGTGAGCAACAAGGAAAGGACTTTTAACTTGGGATGTATTCTTCAGAGATATATATCCGTCAGAGCTATAAGGCCATTCTTTGTAATTAAAATTAAAGGGACAATAACATGCAAAATAGATCCTGAACAGTTACAAATGATAACAGACCTGTTACTATCACTTGGGATTCAGAGACTGAAGGACCGGGAACTGGGGCAGGCTACATAGTACTGTCTCAAAACCCAGCTAACTACACTTGTGTGCTTCATATACATAGATAGACAAACACACACAAACACTACCAAAGAAATAAATCTTGTAAAGAGTTTCATTAACTAACTATCCACCCTCCCCATGTCCCCATTTTGAATAGGAGAACACAAAGTCTTTATTCTTTCCTCCAGTTATGTGAGGATTTGGGATGACTTTCCAAATAATCGCTGTATGAATGTGAGCACAATGGAATTAACATTTCTGCTGTCATAAGGCAGAGGACAGTTGCTGGGTTGCCATGCCTATACTATAGGCCAATTTAATCCCAATTATCTGCAGATGAGAACTTCCATGTTAGCCCTTTCTTACATGTCCTTGTGTAATTCCAGTACGTGGGGCCGTTGCTCCTCTCCCTGTCTTCAACTCTGCTCCCTGCTCTTGCCTTTGCTGGTGGCTTTACCAAGTACCTGTGTATGGCAACTGAGAGTTCCACCACATGCCCCAGCTTCCCCCAGTGCTGGTGATGCCACCAGGATCACGTGTGCCCATCATTGCTCTGCCTTGTGCTGTACTCCAGACTCTTAGAACCTCAAACTTCCTGTCAAGTATTAGGAAAACTATTGGTGACCAGGATGTTTAAAACATTCAAGTTTTGTAGATAGCTCATATTCCAATCCTTATCAATTGTTTCTCTACCTCTGAAATTTTAAATTCAACTGATCTTCTTTGTATAACATGCCTGAGGAATGTAACAAACCTTCAATAATAACTGGTAATTATCAAAATGTGTTGTCTGCTGGAAGAGTTAAAAAAATAGACCATATTTCATGTCAAACATGAAAGAATTATTAAAATTATTCACATAATACACTCAGATCAAAACATTAGAGTAGATGCTTACCCTGGCAATGTGGCCCAGAATGGTCTTGAACTCCTGACCTCACTGCCTACAGTGCTGGGATTACAGCCATGTGTCACCACACCTGATTTCTGCTATTTCAACCCCACACCCCTTCTCTTTTATCTGGAGGCTGTGTCGACCTGCCTGGCTTAGAACCTGCAATATAGATCAGGATGGCCTCAAACTCACAGATACCTCCCTGTTTCTGTCTTCCAAATTCTGGGATTAAAGGTGTAAGCCACCATGCTTGGATAGCTCTGCTATTATTCTAAATTTTAAATAGTATTTTACTTTTTAAGCTTTCCTTATTTGGTTCTATATACATAAAGGTTTTGCCTATATATCTATATGTACTGTGTGCATTACTAGTGCCACAGAGGTTAGAGGAGCATATTGGATTTCCTAGAACTGCAGCTACGGATGTGGACCACTATGTGGGTGCTGGGAGCTAAGTCCAGGTCCAAGAACATGAAGTGTTTTTAACTGCTGAGCCCTGCCCCCCTACTTCTGCTGTTTTTATCTGGAGCTCTTGATGTGACATTTCTGTAATTTTTTTTAAAACACCTGTTCATAAAAGTTCTTTATGTCTGACCTGTAGATATGGCCTACTTGACCATTGGTGAACATATATAGTCAGATCTGACCCTACATAACCAAATATATTTTAAATTATTTACACAGATTAAAATTACATGAATTAACTAATTAATGCACATGTGTATATATGCGTACATGCATGAGTGTCATTGTGCCGGTGTGGAGCTCTGAGGATAATTTGCAGGAGTCTGTTCTCTCCATGTAAATCCTGGGGATTGAACTCAGGTCAGCAGGCTTCCCAAAGCATCTTTACCTACTTGTCTCACATTTTAAAATTCTTACTCACATATTTGTTGGTGGAAATTATTATTTTTCTTGTATCAATAACCTCATTTAGATAAACTCATTATGCAACTATAAAAAAAATCTCCACTTTGACTACTTAGATCTTAATATAAAGAAACATTTTGTGTTAAGGTGTTCTGAACCTTACCAGTGAGTACTTAGTTAGTACTTACTGCTATGTGAGAAGTGCTGGCCAGGTAGTGACTGAAACAAGATCACGTGACAGAGCTCTGCCCTAATCCAGATAGACCGGAAACTGAATCCAAACATGAGGGAAATCAGTCCTGAAGGAGTTTTGGAGTGCAGTCATCTGTGCATGGGTGGAGTTACACTTGTCTTTTCAGAAGGAGAAAGAGAAAATCAAGGGATTTTCTGCTTGGTTGCATTGTTTTTTTTCTACCAAGCTGGGACTAGGGCATCATGGATTTTAAAGGGCCCAATGCTTAGTGCTAGAAGCCTGTGTTGTTGTTTTGCCTGGTACTGTAGCCTGGGACCTTCTGAGTGCTGTGGATGGCTATACTACCAAACTATTCTAGTCCAAAAGTACTAAAATACTAAACATGAACTATGTTTGTGATCTTGTAATTTAAACTGCCCCTTTCAACAGGTTGGATTTTTAAATAGATTTACTAAGTGTTTTAAAGATTTATTTTTTACTTATGTGTATGTTCAAGTGTCTACATGAATCTGTGTACAGAGGCTAGATGAGGCTGTCACATCTCCTGGAACTGGAGTTACAGGGAGTCACGAGCTACCATGTGTGTGCTGGGGACTTAACTCGGGTCATCTGCAATAGCAGTTAAGTGTTTAATTGCTGAACCATGTCTCAAGCCTCAGAGTGTGAGTTTTAAAAACCTTCAAATCATCTCTACTAAGTAAGGAGGACTACAGTAGTCCCCCTCTTCTGAGTGGTAAACATTCCAGGGTCCGGGATACCTGAAACTACATAAACAATCCCATTTAACCAAGAAGTGAATATCTGTGGCCAGTGAGATAGCTCCGCAGGTCCTGATGCTTGCTGCCAAGACAGACAGCTGTGTTTCATTCTGGGATCCACATGTTAGAAGATGAGAACTGAATCCCCAAAATTGTCCTCTGACCTCCATATGCTTGCCATGGCATGTGTGCCACATACAAGCATATATCCTGTTCTGGATGGCTTTTATGTCAGCTTGATACTAGAGTCATTTTGGAAGAAATGAGAAAAGTG
The DNA here is from genome assembly GCF_004785775.1 of Grammomys surdaster. Taxonomy (NCBI): domain Eukaryota; kingdom Metazoa; phylum Chordata; class Mammalia; order Rodentia; family Muridae; genus Grammomys; species Grammomys surdaster. Next base: position 7,803,433 of record NW_021620921.1, on the reverse strand, counting down.
CCACTAGATTGGCCTGTGGCCCATTACTCTTGATTGATGTGGGCAGTCTTAACCCTGGGCTGGTGGTCTGGGTGCAGTAAGAAAGCAGGCTGAGAAGCCACGAGGGAAGAACTAGTAAGCAGCATCACTCCATGTCTCAGCTTCAGCTTCTGCCTCCAGGTTCTTGCATTGAGTTCCTGCCTTCACCTGAATGATGGACTATGAATCCTTTCCTCTCTAAGTTGCTTTTGATCATAGCATTTTATCACAGCAATAGAAATCCCAACCAAGACACACACACACACACACACACACACATGGACACATGGACACAGGGACACACGGACACACAGAGAAATAAAATAGTGTAATAAAAAAGAATATTTAATATTTTTATGTAGAGATAGTCACTGGTTTTGTAAGGCCTTAAATGAAATGAATTTTCATCTTGTATTCTCATATTTACTCTCATGTAAAGAAGAGATATTATCTTTAGAATGCTTCTGGAACACCTTCCATAGCTACATTTACTCATTATTTAATGAACTATGTGGTTGAAAATATAGCTGTAGCTCAAAGCAAATATGTTTTTGTTGAGATGTTATTTAGCTGTTATCTCTCATAAGTAATATAAATATTTAATTTTTACATAATAAAAATGGTTATTAATTTTGGTTTTGTATCATTAAACAAATCTGAAAATACAATATTTGCCTCTCAAATAGGTTTAATGAATTTGTATTAACTAGTAGTTCTTTACAAATTTAAATAATTTTAATTTTTTTTTTTTTTTTTTTTGGTTTTTCGAGACAGGGTTTCTCTGTGTAGCCCGGGCTGTCCTGGAACTTACTCTGTAGACCAGGCTGGCCTCGAACTCAGAAATCCTCCTGCCTCTGCCTCCCAAGTGCTGGGATTAAAGGCGTGCGCCACCACCGCCCGGCCCCATAATTTTAATTTTTAATGGACTCCTATAAACAGCAGTTTGAGTATCTTTTATTTTTGACATTTCCCCCATGCTTTCTTAAAATCTTTCTAAACGTTTATTTTTTTTAACCTGTCTACTTATTTGTCTATTTTTGGGTATGCACATGTAGCGTGTGTATGTGGAGTCAAAGGATAATTTGTGGAAGTCAATTCTTTTCTTTCATCATGTGCATTCTGGGGCTTGACCTCAGCTCACTGGACCTGACAGCAAGTGCCTTTTCTTGCTGAGCCATCCCTCCAGCCTCCACTCCTTTCTTTATTGATAATTTTCTTTGATAATTTTATATACATATATCACACACACACACACACACACACACACACACACACCCCATACATACATTCTGGTCATGCTCGCCCCTTGTGCCTCTCCATCCTCTTCCCATCTTGCTGCTACCCCACTCTCACCCACCAAGTCCTGGACCCTTTTTAAGTTTTTGTTTGTTTTGTTTTTGGTTTGTGACCCCCCTGGGTTTTAACTATGTTTACTTGTTTAAGCACAGGCTCGAAAGTACAAGAGTAACTCACCAGTGGCCACGCCACTCAAGGCAGTGGATAATTTCTTTCATCCCAGCAGCTCTGCCCTGCCCTTTGCTCCTATGGGCCTACGTGGGCTTCATGAGCCTCTCCCCCTCTGGGACTGAATATTTACTGGCTTCTTTCTGTGCAACTGCAGCTGTCAAGAGGTTATGGATGCCATGGCAATGCCATGCACATAAGGCTGCTTTCACAGCCTTCCCTGTGACTGGGCTTTTCTGTTCTCGCTGCCCCATCTTCCCTGAGCCTTGAAAGGGGATGATATGGGTGTCCTGTTTAGTGCTCAGCATTCAACAGACACTTCTTCTCTGGCACCTTGAACAGCCAGGAGTCTCTGGATTGTCTCTCTAGAATTGTGTCAAAATAATGTACTCTTAGCAGGTTGGTATTGTAACATGCAAGGCTCAAGCTGGGAAAGACCACTGCTGGCTTCTCTCCCTGAGCTGCCTGTGTAGCAGCTTCCATAAGCATGGTTAGTCAGCAAGGTGGAAGTTTCTAGTTTAGAGTAAGTTACTGACACTCTTAGATTCCATTGGACGTCTTTCCTGCTCTGTCAGAGAATAGATGTATTGTCTTATGTGACTTTTTTATTATTTTATTTTATTGAGAAAAAAAATGTAGCCCTGGCTATCTTGAAGCTTGCTTTGTAGGAAAGGGTATCCTTAACAGAGATCTGCCTGCCTCTGTCTTCTGAATGCTGGGATTGAAGCAGTTCAACTGGGTTCTTAAGTAATATTCAGAATTTTATGGGTGTGTTCGTTAAGAAAAATTTCTTAGGAAAACCAAGGAAATGAATTCTCCTAATCTTTTGACCTCTTCCCTTTTTATTTTAATTAATTAATTAATTAATTTATTTATTTTTTGGTTTTTCGAGACAGGGTTTCTCTGTGTAGCCCTGGCTGTCCTGGAACTCACTCGGTAGACCAGGCTAGCCTCGAACTCTCGAACTCAGAAATCCGCCTGCCTCTGCCTCCCAAGTGCTGGGATTAAAGGCGTGCGTCACCACCGCCTGGCTTCTCTCCCCCTTTTATGAAATGGTGCTTTAAAAATGTGGGTAGACTAGGTTGTTATTTGTTTCATATACAAGGTTATACTTGGACAGTATTGCTCACACATGGTGACGAAGGCCCCGCCTTTATATCGCTCAGTCACACCCCAGCAGATCTGCTGAATATGATCCTCTCAGAACTCAAGGCTGCTATAGCTGCTGCCACTGGTAAGGTTAGGGTCTGCTTAGTAACTGGGCCTCAGCTCTTTTGTGTCTGGTAACAGGTGTGGGAGAAAGTGCAGGTCACCTCTGGGTCTCGGGAGCACATATACAAGGTGCTGCTGAATTGGCTCCAGCGTGGGGTGCTGGGCTGGCCCTTGTCCCTGGGTCCTTTGTGTGAGGCAAGTTGGCAGACGTCCAAATTGGAAATATACTCTCTCAGGTTGGAGAGGTACCTGGGCTTGTCTGAGGGTGGAGTATGGGATAGCAGTACCCACGTGCTTGCTTGCTGAAAGATTAGTCTCCGTCCCTGAGAGTCCACTGCTTCTCTACTGACAGTAAGGGAGCAAGCTGCCAGAGAGAGGGCCGGAAATTTGTAAACCTTCAACAGAATTCTTACCTTTCCCAGTGAAACCGTTCAAATCTTGAGCTTTTCAGCTCTTTGTTTGATACCATGTCATTGTTAATAATTTTGGGGCCTAGCCATTAGTGATGTATTGAAGGAAACATGGTCCAAGTCAGTGGTCATTATGTTCTTTTAAAGGAATGGCAGGAGCTTTGTAGTTGAGCTGGCTAGGAGAAATTAGTAACATTTGCAAGGTATTTTGAATCCTGATATGCAAAACATACACTGTTTTATATTCAAGGAGCATGTGGCTAGTCATACCATACTAATCAGTACTCAGACCAGAGCAATTCCTTTGCCATCTGTCCTGGTCCTAGTGCCCTATCCCCACCCCCACAACATGAATATTTTGCATCAGCATTTTAGATTTTATTTATTTTATTATTTTATGTTTATGTGTTTTGTCTACATGTGTGTATGTGCATCATGTGCATGTATGGTGTCCATGGAGGTCAGAAGAAGGTGTTTGACCTTCTGGGCCCGGAGATACAGGTGGTTGTGAGCTACCAAGTGGGTGCCGAGAAGTGAACCTGAGTCCTCTGCAAGGCCACAAATTCCCTTAACTGATGTGCCACTTTGTCTCTGCATCAGCATTCTAAATACTGCCATGCCCACTGGAGTGAACTTGTCCTCCACCATCACCAGCTTTTACTGTTGTGTCTTTGGGGCTTAGTAATTTGCCCTATTAGAAAAGATGCTCAGTGAAATGTCGACCCAGTAAATAATCTTGTCATAAGTTCAGTTGTGATTATAGTGTCAGTTTATTTATTTATTTTTAAATGTTTTCTCTGAATATAAATTCTGGGCCAGACTGGGACAGTTCAGGTAGAGAGCTGTCTGGCTGGTTGTAGTCACTGCAGGCTGATCTCCAGTTCCGATGTAATGTGGTTATTAAACTCTTTCTTTGGATTGTTTCTGACTTTTTCTTGTAGCACTGTGGTGATGAAGGTACTTGTGCCCTGGCTTCACCAGCCTGCTGTCCCTAAGAGCAAGAATAACTTAGTGTTCACAGTCATTTGGTTTTTGTTACTATGATGAGAGAAAAATATCTAATTGTTACAGTGATTTTATATATATATATATATATATATATATATATATATATATATATATATATATTTCCTAAGGGGAATATCAGAATTTAATAATAAAGATAGAGAAAGCATAGTTTAGGGGCATATTCTTTACACAGGCATTGTTAGTTCTTTTAAAACAGATTTTATGCTTCAAGGGTTCAAGATAAAGTTGTTTTTGTGATGTTTATGAGGAAACACGATGTTCCCTTCCCCCAAGTTGTTTTTGCTAAGTTTTAATTAAACTTGTGTAATGAAATTACCTAAATAATGCAGAGAAAAAAAGAATTCTTTGCTCTTCAATTTCCAGAATCAGGCAACTTGAAGGCTAAGACCTTGGGGGAACATTCTGAAGCTTGATAAAACAGGTTGTTTAGTGAAATATGGAACAAAGACACAATATTAACAGTTCGGACTCATTAGCTTTTATAGAAGCACAGGTTTCAAAGCTTTGGGGAAAGCAACAAACAGTGAGTTAGATAGAACTCAGGGACACGGGGGAGTGTATCTGCTTCAGGCTTAAGTGTCGCACACTTGTACAGATAGATTGAAGCATCTTTATGTCGTCTGGCTTTATCTTGCTTCCATCTCATCTCCTACTTCTGCGTACAAGGTTACTGTATCTTATCCTTGCTCCCACGAGGCTTTTATTTTCTCTATAGTTCCTTATTAGTGAAAGTAGAAAAGATGAATGTTCCCTCCCTTACTGTAGGAATCTCCACTGCCTGCCCTTTTGCCTGTTGTCCTTTGGTGCATTGCTGCAGGGCTTTGAGCTTTCCTCCCCTGTACTGGTCTGGCTGGTTCACTTTTCATCCCTGTGCAGTATCCCATCCCGAGATTCACATTACTTCCCTCCTCCCCCTTTTCCTTTCAGGCCACTTCCATCTGTGCTTCTTTCCTTGGCCCTTATCGGTTATTTTTGTGCTTAGAATTTCTTAAGGTGAAAACAAATTCTCTCTGTTTGGCCAAGAATTCTGCCTTCATGGAACTCTCTGAAATTCACCTATTGCAAATGCAGATTTTCACCAGAGAACAAATGATAGCCTTTGATATCCCCAGAGAGCTTTTAAACCCCCTTTCTAAGTTTTTCTAGCCTTTTCCTAAGGGTTTCATTTTCTCTGTCTTGCTCACAGGCCAGCAGGCATAAGGACTTGTTTTGGTTTTAGATGGGAAGCATTACATGAATCACATTGGTTGGGATGATGAACCAGAAACCCAACCTGTAAAATTAGGACCTAAAAGCCAGTTTGTTAGATGGGAACATCAGCATTCTCCTCTGTCTGTGCTCAGGTGACAACATAGGATGGAGTTCGTTATTGTAGTAATGAAATACTTTACAATGGTGATGGGAAATTCTTACCTCTAAGATGAGTACTGGGGGACTTGTAAGGAGTCAATCAATTGATTGTTTTGACAATGAAGTCAGGAACCCTTTACAAACCTCCTGTTCATCTCCTGTGATAATTTTTATAGTTATCCAATGCTTCTGATATTAGAGGGGTTAGAACTGTATCATTTAAATAGAAACACAGATACATTATTTTTGCTTTTATTTATGACTCTTGGACATGTCTTGGTAGAGAGGCAAAAATATAGGGTAGGTTTTTAGAGATAAGTCTTAGGGTTAAGAGATGATTAGAAGGTTGGCTATACTATTTGCTAATTGTTAAATTTTATGTGTATGGGTATTTTGCCTGCATTCATGCCTGTGCTCCAAGTGTGTGCTTTGCCTGAAGAGGCTAGAAGAAGACATCAGAGCCTTAGAACTGGAGTTACAGACTGTGTGAATTACTATAAGGGTGCTGGGAATGGAACCCTTGTCTTCTGGAATAGCAACAAGTACTCTTGACCGCTGTAACATCTCTTCTCTAGCCCCTATTGTTTTGTTATCCATCCATCCATCCATCCATCCATCCATCCATCCATCCATCCATCCATCTGTCTTATGAGATGGGGTCTGACTGTTTCCCTGAACTTACTATGTAGACCAGGCTAGCTTCAAACTCACAAGGGATTCACCTGCCTCTCTTTCTTGAGAGCTGAGATTCTAGGTGTGAGCCACTACATCTGGCTCTTATATATACTTATTCCTCAGAATTTGTTTTCAAACTATCCATGGAATGGTCTTTTGTGTGGTGGCTTGAGAAATGTCAATTAGAGACTTTGTGAAAAGGACTGAGTGTGCGAAGGGTAGTTTGAAATAACCAGATTTGCACACAAAGCAAGATAAAAACAGCTTTCTGTTCTGTTGAATGAAACCAGGCTGGAAAAAAAAAGTCAGACTATGGATTGAGGCATCCGGGTGGCGCAGAGCAAAAGGAGAGGGAAATTTGTATTTGAGAAAAGGAGAAAGAAGAGTGGAGTGCACCTGCTGGAGAGGGCGGCTACTGCAGCAGCGAGCTCTGCTGCATGCCAGCAGGAAGTCACTGTCTGCAGAAGAAGGCCCAGTGCAGGGGGCAAGAGGTCACTTTGTAATTTAGTCATGTTTGAAAGTCACACTTCTATTTGTTTCAATGACATGGGCTTACTCTACTTTTCATGAAGTGTTTGTAAATTTTCAATTTTCAGCTACTCATCCACTGGATTTTTTTTTTTTTTCATCAACTCTATGCCTGGCTCTGGCTCTTCCGACTCAGGAACAGGGATTGTTGAAAATAACCACAGTTGTATTTCCCATTGATACAAAAATTAAGTTCAGCGTACTAGGTGACTCATTAGCGTAAGTTGCAGTGGTTTATTTGAGAGTTTTCCCAGGTTGATGGCTTTAAGCACAAAGCAAAAAGCTTTCTCATATGGAAGAAGTTATGTGAGCAAGCAGAGGGTCAGTGAAGCCCACAATTCTGCTAAGATGCACTCCAGTGCAGAGAGCTGCGTATAAACAAGAACACAGTGTCTAAGCTGTCAGTTTAATGTATTTTCCTCCCCTTCCTTCTCTCCATCCCTTCTCCCCTGTACCCGTGTCTTTTAGGTTTCTGAGACAAGCATTTACTGTATAGTCCAGATTAGTTTGGACCACACAGTCTTCTTTGTTTAGCTGGCTGAGTGCTGGGATTAGAGACACGTGTACATACCCTGCTTGGTTTTTCCTTCTCTTTATCTCTTCCTTTGCTCTCTTTCTCTTGCAAATTGACACATACTTTTAGCTTTTTAAAAGGGATGGTATGATGATTGGTCATTAGAGTAATTATCATCTCACCTTCTTAGATACAATTCTTTCTATGTATTGGGAAACTTTGAGTTCTCTAGTTACTTTGAAATGTATAACATTGTGGTCTCTAGTTATCCTACTGTGCTGTGGAGCTGTCAGAACCGGTGCCTCCTATTTAAGAGTCTTTGGGTACCTGTTCAATCCCTCACTCTGTCCCACCCTTCCTAACGTCCAGGTATTAGGAATTTGTTCTTTACTCCCAGGTGACCAACATCTTTGTGTAAAGATGAGTGAGAACATGCATGATCCCACATTGCCATAGTGACAGGATTTCCCTTTCTTTCTAAGCTGTACACTATACCATTGTGTGACTATACCACAGAAAAAAAGTTGCATTAGATGAACAGAGGAAGGTACTTTTTTATGATGTTTCCATGCAGGTGCATACTGTTCTTTAACCACATTTCTTTCTGTTATCCTTCCTACCTCCCTTTCTTCTGCCACACACATTTCCCCTTCCCCAGCTCCATATATAAGAGAAAACATCATGCATGGATTTGTGAGATTGGCCTACTTCATTTACTATGATAATCTCCAATTATATATTTTCTGCAAATGATCTGATTTTGTTTTTTCCTTATGGATGAATAAAGCTCAGTGTACTCTTCATCAGTTCATCCACTGATGGGCACCTAGGATACTGTATAACTTGGCTGTTGTGAGTGTGGCAACAATAAATGTGAGAGGTGTTGGGTTTCCTTTGCCTATATGCCCAGTATTGGAATACCATGATCATAAGGAAGTTCCAGTTAGAGTGGTCTTTTTTTTTTGACTCTTAACATCAGCATTTGTTATTTTATTATTAATTTTTACTTTAGCCATACAAAGTGAGGTGAGTGAATTTCTACAAGAAAACAGAAAAAACCTGCAGACACTGGTATAAAAACAAAGATTCTTTTGGATAAAACCCTCCCAAAGCAAAGCCAAAGCAGGAAAAACTAGACCAGTGAAATAGCATTAAACCAAGCAGCTGTTGCACAGCACAGAAATCAACCACTAGAGTCAAAAGACATCTTAAAGAATGGGTGAAAAGACTGGCCAACTATCATTCTTAGGGTAAGAAACAAACTTAAACAGTGTGTATTACAATGAAGTGAAGAAATGACTGCTGAGCTATGTAACCATGGCAGCTGCGAACACCCAGGATGAAGACTGGACCCTTCCAGATCCTTCAGGCTTCTTAGTTGCAGGGCAGAGACAAAGGCCATGCAGAGGATGGGACCTACAGGCACAGTAATTCAGTGTACCACAAATACTTGAGTGTGTCCTCAATGTTCTGAAAAAAGTATCTTTCAGCCCAGAGTAAATTGCGTATGTTTAATAAATGTGTGTATTTGTGTTCAGTCTGTCAGCTAAGTATGAAGTAGGATAGGGATTCTTTTGGCCATGCAGGGACTTAAGTCTGTATTTTGTAGAGAGCAAGCAGTGAAGGTAGTTCTCAGCCGTTCGAGAGAAAATCCAGGAAAGAAGGATGTCTGGTTAGACAAGCTTTAACAAAGGCTACCCTTGGATTTTTTTTTAAATAAAGTATGTCTTTTTATTAACTTAATTCAAAACTAGTATTCTAATGAGGCTTTAAAAGACACATCAGCACGAGTACTTCTGGGAAGGGGGTTATTGCTCGGAACACTACTTTAATGTGAGTAATTTAATTGCAGAAACAAAGCAGGCTCCAGCATGAATGAAAAAAAAAAAAAAAGAAGTCTTCCTTTAGAACGAGTTATTTAGTAGTTGTAACAGGCTCTTCTGGGATGCTAACTCTTGTGAATTGAGGCCAAACTGTAGCTGAGTTGAATTTTAATTGTCAAGTAATCGTTGTGTACATAAGTCTGAGAACGGAGGAGATGTGAAACTATAAGTGAGCCCTGGCGCTGCTCGGATTAGAGCTGTAAGTAAGCTTGGTAGGGTAAGGACACAGGCTGGACTTGGGAATTAGTGAGAGGGAGCTGCCTGGAGGGAAGTCCTGCACAGCCATGTTGGCAGCTAGAAATAAAGGCAATAAAGACAGCACAGCTAGGGAAGTTTCCCTGGAACTGTGCCCAAGAGCGAGCAAGCAGGTCCCTTGTTTTGACCTGTTTGGGGAACTTAAGACCTTTAATCCTCAATGCAGCTCCCCACTTGGTTATCATGGTGCGCTGGGAGCTGGGAAGGCAGAAGCAGCCTTGGATCGTACAATCAGTTTGGATATTGTATTGTCATGATTTCTGTTTTCAAGAAGTTACCATCTCAACATCTTTGTGATTTGATGAAACCAGGTGGTTTCTTAAGAGCTGACTGTTATGGAGGATCATAATGGTATACACATCGTGTTTGTATCTGAAGTTTTGTTCTGAAGAAGTCAGGAGTCCAGGTGGCTTGTTCCACTCCTGGAGATGCCTATTGAAGTGCCTGCTTCACCTGGCTTAGAAGTGGAGGTTTATGTAAGTCACTGGAAAATAACACAAAACCTGCCACCTCATCTAATGTTGGCCCCAACTTTGTATTTTATCTGTTTTAGAACTTACTATTATATTGATTTCCTTAAGTGTTGGAATTCAGCACATTAATATGAAGTGCTATATCGAATAACAAGCCATGAGTCTGATCTGAAGGATATTTAGCTTAAGTTCATTTTTAAATTGTGTGTGTCTGGGGTGTGTGGAGGGGTGTGTGTGTCTGGGTGTGGGTATGTACATGTGAATGTGTGTGTCCTCTGAGGCCAGAGGCATCAGATCCTCCTGAAACTAGAGGTACAGGTGGTTGTGAGTTGCCCATTTGAGTCCCCTGCAAGAGTGGTAGGAACTGAGCTGTCTCTCCATGCCCACTGAAAGAATGCTGTAAGCTGACACCAGGCTTCAGAGGGGCTCCACGTCCCATGTGCTGGAATAGAGAACTGAGCAGAGACACAATTGCAACAGAAGCAAAGACAGTTGATTAGGAAAATAGCACATTTTGGAGGGAGGAAGCCAGAAGGGCAGAAAGTTATCTATGTAGGGCCCTCTACAAAGGATTGGTACTTTTTGATTCATTTGCTTAGTGTGGGTATTATGTGAGACTTTTCCTGGTGAGACAGGACACTCACACTCACCCACCCCTCCACACACACCCGTACTCATCCCAATAAGGAACTCATGCCAGACAAAAATAGCCATTCTGCCCACATATAATCTAGTGAATCAATGAGTTTTCATTTGTTTTAGTTTCAGGCGTATAGGTAAGAAGTTACTTACAGTAGTAGCATGGACAGCTCAACATGCAGCAACATCAACAGAAAGCTCATATCAGCATGAGTGTCCAGTCACAGAAGCTGCAACCCGGGGAGTCTCTGCATGACTTGCTGGACAGGTCTGAGCCTCTCCTCCCAGTCTCCTTCCCCAGTAGCTCTCTACTGCTTCCATAACCTCTGGACCAGGCCTTTGTGGATTTGGTTAAGTTCCAGCTCTCCCAGATCCGTGAAGTTTGTTCACTTCCTGACTTCATGAGGCTCCTCCATCATTGTTGGAGGGAATGGATGGTGCTCTGCAACAGAGGGGTCTGTTACAGGTAGTCCCACATACAATGTCACGTGCCACATGTGGAATTTCTATCCACTGCTGCATGTTTTAGGATTGTAATGTGCTATGGTGGGAGCCTCTCTGTACTTGTGCCAGTAGCCCTAGCTGGTTACAGCCAATCTTGGTGGAGATTCCCAGCTGTCCTCTTCACGACTTTTGCCATGTTTTCTGTGAGTCGTCACCCTGCCCCCAATACACTTGAGTCAATCCTTCAGGCTTTTTTGTTGAGCCGAGAGGTGATGATCATCTTCTGTAATCACTTTAATGCTAAAGTGGAACATAGCTCCCTCTAAGGTCTGTACAGTGGCTGGAAAGGAAGATCCATTTCCCTAACAGGAACTGGCTCTGGAATCACGGTAGCTCAAAGAGCTTGTTTCTGAATTACATCTGGATGTGTTGACCCCCAAACATCATTTCCCTGCGAGCTTTAGGCATGTCCCCTGGCATTGCTGTTACCGTGTCCAGCACCATCAGGTCTTGTACTGTAGCTCCCTTATTATTTTAGTGTTGGAGTTTAAGAGTGAGATCTTTTGCCCTACTGAAAGGAGTACTGATGGTCCCACATAGAGAAGGTGATAAAACATCAAAGAACAAGTCCAAAGAGGAATCAATGAGAAACTGGACTAAGCACAATTTGAGGATGTTTTACCAACATCCTCATATGCACAATTGAGCATATGTTTTACCAACAGTGTGGAAGAATATAAACCTTAAGTCCTGTTAGGTTTACAAGTAGGACTTTTCTTTATATTTAAGAACTTAACTTTTCTTGTTTAAAGATTTTGAAGTTTTAAAATTGAAAGCAAAAATGCATATGTGCATGCCAGATGCATGCAGGTGCCAAGGGAGGCTAGAGGAGGACATCAGAGTCCTTGGAGCTGCAGTGACAGGTGGCTGGTTTTGAGCTGTTGATATGAGTGCTGGGAACTGAACTCAAGTCCTCTGTAGGAGCAGTACATGCCTTTAACTACAGAGTCATTTCTCCAGCTCCTTTGAGGTCTTTTAAAGCTTGCAGCTATGGCTGTGGCAGAGCTCTTAATCTAGGGAATAATTCCCTGGGTTCTTTCTATCTGGGTGAGATTGCCCTTTATATACCTTTAAAAACATGTCAGCAAACATCGCTAAGTGAAGTCTGCCTTTTTCCCCAAATGTGCCTGTCTTTTACACTAGGTTATGGAAAACTGGTGGCTGAGTTCTACCTCTTGAGTCATCATGGAGAGAACACAAATAGGCCTTACACTTCTTGAATTGTGATCCTATTTTTTTTTTAAATTTGTTAAGGCATGAGTGATTAGAAATAAACACTAAATGCCTGTCTTTTGCAGAGCTATGAGTCGTGAAGTGCTTTAATGTTATTTTTATGGACCTGTTTTGTACAACAATGTCTTAGCTTCTCTGTGTACCAGCCATTTTCAGTCTGTACCTCTGTGGGTGGCCTGCTCCTGTAGAAGAGGCTTCTGTTTAACTGTGGGCCCACTCAGCACAACCACTTTCAGAGTTACGGGTAGACCAACCCTCATTTAGGTGGATTTCCTCTTGCAGAAGTCGTAAAGCCCTGTTCTTATAGAACTCCATTGAGAGCAGCTCTTGACAAGTGCCCAGATTCCCTGCAGCTATGGCTGGCATCACCTCTTTAGAATCCTCATCTTGTCTCCCTGGTTTCTCTCAGATGGCAGGTCAAGTATTGTCTCTCAGGGCTAAGGCTGTCAGTTGGCATTCATTCATTCATTCATTCATTCAAATAACTTTTTCCTTTGGCCTTGTGGTCTATGTTTTATCACTGGTTTTGAAAAAGGTAAACTTAAAGTAAACTTGGATTTTCTGGGATACCACGTCTCTTTTTTGTAGTGTCTGCCTAATGTTTGGAGCATAGTGAGTAATTAAATAAGTATCTAGCAGTATCTAACCATAAGATTTAAAAAATAACCTTTAATTACAATACACTTTCTTTTTAATTCAGTTAATCTTTTTTTTTTAAAGTTATTTATTTTATGCATGTGAGTACACTGTAGCTGTTTTCAGACACACAAGAAGAGGGCATCAGATCCCATTACAGATGGTTGTGAGCCACCATGTGGTTGCTGGGAATTGAACTCAGGACCTCTGGAAGAGCAGTCAGTGCTCTTAACTGCTGAGCCATCTCTCCAGCCCTACAATACACTTAATCATACACATGTGTGTGCATACACGAATACACACACTTCCCTCCCCCGTAGTCACATACACATGTATCATCTCTTAAGAAGTTTTGTGTTTTATAGACCTTATTATTAGATAGACCTGTGATATACTTACACTTTCTGGTTTTGTCTTCACTTCTTCCTATTTCCATTTTGGAACAATCTCTTACCCTTAGATAAAGATAATTTATCATTAAAATTTATTATCTGAAAAGTATTTTCTTGTCTCTTTTAACCTTTTCAAAAATCAATATATTTTTTTATCTATAATTCCTATAAGGGAACTGTATCTGAAACACAGGCAAAACATATCAATAACCATCATGGTATTTCTACTTATTCTTCAAACAAGGTAAGCCTTCAAAGGTAACCTGGTGCCCTGACATTATTTTATGTTCATCTCCTTTGCTTTAGTTACAAAAACAGGTACAGAATTACACCCTAGTTTCACTTTTGTTGCTGTGATGAGACACCCTGTCGAAAAGCAACTTTGGGAAGAAAGGATTATCTTGGTTTTCAATTCCAGATTATAGTCCATTATTTTGGGAAAGTCAAGGCAGGAACTTGAAGTGCCACATCGCACCTATGGTCAGGAACAGAGAGAATGAACACGTGGTCACTTGCCTCTCGGCTGGGTTTTCACTCTTCTGCAGTTCAGAGTACACACAACCCATGGTACCACCCACATTCCTGCTGGGTCTTTCCACTTCGATTACCAATCAAGACAATCTCCTAAGGATGTGCCCATGGGCTAAAATGGTGTAGGTAATTCCTCATTAAGACTGTGTTTCCAGGTGGTTCAAGCTGTGTCAAGTTGACAGTTAAAATCAGCTATCATACAGAAAAGACACAGATAAGTTATTGTCTTACATGTATTGTAAAAGAAACCCGAATCTAAATTATATTTATGAGAGAGTGAAACTTAGTAGAACCTAATATGTGATATATTTTCTATGTGTATTGATCAGGAAGCAAGAACATGGCTATAAAATGACCACTTTTTGTTTCTATTGTCCTATTTTTTTTTACAGCTGTATTTTCGTTGTTTGCATCTTAGACATGGCTAAGATAAAGTCCTTGAAAACCTGTTTGAAGTGGTAGCAGGGGTGTGTGTGTATGTGGGTGCAGCTGAGATCATGGGCAAAAAGGCAATAGCTTCTATATGTAATAAAACCACCATGAGTTAAAATTCACCCTATAGATGTTTACATCCATATACACAGGACACTAGTGAAAATTAAGCATGTCAAGAATAGTAACTTAGCTTGCAAAATTTAAACGTGAGGTAAGTAGCCACAGAATTTGCTGCCCTGTTATTTTTAGAAATTCTGAGGGTGCATTGAGTTTTGCCCCATGCTGTTTTAGAGACAGACAAAGTGACACAATAACAGATACACAAAAGCAATTGTTGTGGACACACGTTATAGAATTACATTGAGTGTCCTCAGTGGAAACAAAGTAGGAACTTCACATCTGTATACCTTTGAGATGTAAGAAAGGCTTGGGGAATGCAAAATGGACAGGAGATGTTTATTCTGTTTCTTTTTCTGTTGGAGATACATAAGAGAGGGCAGCTAGCCTAGGTCAGCTTCATCTTCTGGAGGCTTCGACTAGCCTGCTGAAAACAGGGCAGGATTTTCCTTTCTTCCTTGAGTAACTGCTTTGATCTTATCATCACAGGTTCCTTTCTTTCTTAAATATTTAATTACGTTTATTTATTATTTGTGTGAGGGCACAGGGAGGTGCACATGTGCCATGGTGCACGTGTGGAAGTCAGAGACAGCTTTCAGGGGTTATTGTCTTCTACAGTGTGGGTCTCAGGGATTGAACTCAGGTTATCAGGCTTGGGAGCAAATGCCTCTACTGCAAATGCAAGTCTTCATTGTTTGGAGGATGCTCAATAGCATCAGCCTACATCTGTGGCTCTCTGCTGGAGCATTATAATCCTTTGCAAATATCTCGAGAAGATAAGGGGGCAAGCTATGCTGGGACATTCAGCATAGGATGGCTTACCATGGCAGAGTTCTGGTGTGGATGAACTGCTGTGTGCTTAGGGAGCAGCCAGGAACATCATGGGTAAAGCCAGAGAGTGGCAGCAGTGAACATCAGAAGGGCTGGAGACAAGTGGGGTCACGTGTGAGAGGTTTTCAGCCATGATAGAGTTAGGCTTTTACTTGAGTAGCATAAGGATACTGTAGAACCACAATGTGACATCACTCAGGTGATGAGGGAGTCAAGTTGACTGATATCCTCAGAGCTGACTGTGAATAGAAAGGGAGGAAGCAGGAAAACCATTGAGAACCGTTTTTATAATCTTGTGAAGGCTCTATGGACTAGGGCCTTGGTTACAGAGATTAAGTCAGATTCTGTATCAGATTGAAAGACAGAGGCAATAGGGTTTGCTCAAAGACTGGCTATAGATTGTGTAGGTGGAAGTCAAAGATGACTGCATCATCTGGCATGTGCCACTGTGAGGCTGAACCTGTCATTTTATGAGAAAAGGAGGACTGGGAGGAGAACAGATTAAAAGGAAGATAGAAGTCAGGGTGTAGTAGGGTTACTTAGAGATGGCTGTTCTAGGAAGTCAGGGTATAGTAGGGTGACTTAGAGATGGCTGTTCTAGGAAGTCAGGGTGTAATGGGGTGAGTTAGAGATGGCTGTTCTAGGAAGTCAGGATGTAATGGGGTGAGTTAGAGATGGCTGTTAGCTAGTAGTGATGTAGAGCAGTCTGTGTACTGTAGTTCATAGGAGAGGAGTCTTTTTTTGGCTAAAACTTTGGGCATTAGTAACATGTATTAAAAAGTATTTTTATTTTATTCATGTATGTGCAGACATGAGTTTATGTGTGTGTACTAAATATAAGTATTAGCACTCAGAGATCAGAAAGGGGCACTGATTGCCTGGAACTAGAGTTTAGGTGCTGGAAATGGGACCTATGTCTTCTGTAAGAGCAAGTGCTCTTAACTGCTGAGCCATCTCCCCAGGCCCATTATTAGACTGCCATTATTGGTCAGAAGGTTCAACATTTTAAGACGAGGTGAGATGTTTAAAGCAAGAAAATGAGAGTGGATGGAGAAAAAGTCCCAAGAATTCAATCCTAATGATTTCTTACTTAAGCAGGTCAGGAAAACCAGGAACAGAGGATCAACAGGTAAGGAATGAAGAAAGATTTTAGCCAAAGGAGACCAGTAGGAGCGGAGGTAGAGTAAAATCCAAAGAATCAAATAAGTGATAACTTGCTTCAAGAAACAGAATATTCAGTTTGTCAGATAACGCTTCACATTCATGAACATGAAGATTGAAACTTGACCATGAGATTTAGTGATGGTCAGTGGTTGTCTTGAGGCATTGAAAATGTACACCAGACAGGAATGAGTTTAAGAGAAGTTGAGCAGTGAGAAAATAGAGGCAGTGGTAAAGAAAAGGAAGTTATGTAATAGCCCAATAGTAACAGGGAAAAATTGACCATATGACGCTGGGCAAGAGGAAAGGAGGAGACAAAAGGGAGAGGGAGAAGGGAAGAGAGGGAGACTGCATAAGATTGCCTGGTATTGATGGGGTTTCCCTTTGTGACTGGGAAGGGGTAGGATAAGTGGAGAGAAGGAAGAGACGAGGTCTTAGAATGACCTCTTAGATGATTTGTAATAAAAGAGAAGCTTGAATATATGGGCCCACATCAATGTTAGTGAGTAGACGGAGTTATGAGAGCTTGAGGACTATTTAACTATTTTTAAAATAGAAAATTTGCATTTTTAGGACTGGCTTAATAGGTATTGCTTTAATACATGTTACATAATGGAGTTACAAATAATCAACATGACCTCTAAATAGAAATTTGAAAAGAGTGTAAGCTGTTTGTTTTATACAGTATCTGAACATATTTGTGATTCTGTGACATGGGATGTATATGATACATACTCATATTGCATGCACATAAATGCTCTTTGTAGTTTGGATTTTATGTAGGCAATATGAGCTACAATTTCTCTTCTCCAAGGCAGGTAATAGAGACTCTGATCTCCCCCTGTCGTTTTTGTCTTAGATCTGACTAAGAAGCATTTCTCTGGCTTACTCTGCCATACAGCAGTAAGACTCTCCGCACCCCAGGGTATCCTGCCCTATACCTTGCAAGGAGGAATGTTGCACAAGAGGCCAGGGTGAATGCTGCATCAAGCTGGGCTGCTGAGTTTCTCCAGCTAGTCTGTTAGCTTTGGGTCACACCCTTTAGTTTAATCATGGTTTGATTGACTGTTTTGCTGCAGTGATACTGACATTAGGTTTCCATAAAAGCCCACCTGATGTGTCATTTTATCTGGATCCCTGCTCTCTGTCTGTCTGACTGTGGTATATGTGTATATTCAGGTGTGCTTGTCTATGTATTTATGTGGTGATCAGAGATCAACACCAGATGTCTTTTTCTATTATGCTTTACCTTTATTTTTAATTAACTAAATAATTAATTAGTGACAGAATTTGTCATTGATTCTGGGACTCTCCAGTTTGGCAAGGCTGACTGGCCAGTGAGCTCCAGGGATCGGCCTGCTTCCCTCATCCCCTAACCCCAGAGCTGGGGTTACACATGTGCACCTCTATGCCAAGCTTTTCTGTGAGTCCTGGGAATCCAGACTCAGTTCTTCCTTGAGCAGCATACACTTTACCCTCTGAGCTACTTCCTCAGCCTCTTTAATATGTTTTATAAGCCATCATGTATAAATCAGTGCTTCTCTGGGTCATGTGAGCTGCTTGAGCAAATAATTAATTGAACATGTGTGTGTTTTGGGGAACTCCAGTTTATAGCCAGAATGTTGGAAATACTGTCTAAACAATCTAGGACAAATGGCATCTAAAGTGTCCATGTGGTGCCATGTGACTCTAGGCAGGCAGGGTCAGAAGTAAATGGAACTAGTGGGTACCCAGCAGATGTCCACTGCTACAGAATCGATAGCCTCCCTGGCTAGTAGTGTGAAGTCTCTGCTCCTTTTTAGGTCACTGGAGTCTTTTGTGTGATGTAAGAATAGAGGAGAAAAACAAGTGTAACCATTGCCACCCAATGGAGTCAGTGAATCCAGAGTTAGACTGGGAAAGAAAGAGCTTTATTGACAACAAGGTGGCTGATGGAAGATAGCAGGCTCTTGTCTTCCATAGACCATGGCCATCGTACCCTTTGCCCTTAGGGAGAATGGTTTATAGGGACTTTCAGGGGTTTGAATTCCAGACAGATGGGCTGCCTCAGTTGTCCATTGTGCTTAAACAAGGCCTCTGGAGTGGGGCTGCACACATCCCCTCTCGATCACTTAGGTCAGTGCGTGCTGCTGTCCACAGCATCTAAATAAGACACCAGGATCATCTTCTGTGTTGGCATCAGAGGCTTGTCTGGTTGTGTTGGTGTCTCTGACAGCACTCTTCCCATGTGTGACCTTCTTCCATAATTTGGGACCAGGTTCTGCTCAGAAAGAGAAAGTCTGTGTTCTTGTTAACATAACTGTGCAGTTAATCAGTAACTGACAGACTTTAGCAAGCATTCATCCTCCAGAGGTAGAGTAGGCAGAGTGAGGAGTGGAACCTGACTGAAGAGCCTTCCTGTGCTTTCTCAGGCCGTTTATGGTTTCCTGACATAGCACTTGTTGTGTAGTTTTAATTGTTATGACATTAAACCAGGGAACAGTGTTGTATTATATAAACAAATCTTTTTCAAAATAGTGACATTAACCACTGACCCAGACAGAAAACTCCCTGAAGTGAAGCCATGGAGTGTAATGATTAAGAGTTGGATTTGGGTCACTGTCAGCTGTCATCTTGACAAACCTAGAATCACTTTAGAAGAGTGACCCTCAACTGAGGAATTGACACAATCAGATTGTCCCAGGGGCAAGTCTGCGAAGCTTTTTTTTTTAAAAAAATTATTTATCTATTCACTTTACATCCCAATATCAACAGTCCTTTTCCTCCCAGTACCCCCTCATGCAGACGCTTCTTCCTGACCCCCAAACCCCTCACCCTGGCATATCTAGTCATTGTAGTACTAAGTGTGTGTGAGTCATTTTCTTAATTGCTAATCGATGTAGGAGGGGCTCTCGGGGCAGTGCCACCCCTGCGCAGGTGGCCCTGGATTGTATAAGAATGCTGACTGAGAGCTAACCAGCCAACAAGCAGCATTCTTCCATGGCTCCTGCCTCTGTTCCTGCTTGAATTCCTGTTTTGATTCACTCAATGATGGCTTGTGACCTGGCAGTATAAGTCAAATAAACCCTATACTTGACAAGCTGCTTTTGGTCAGAGTGTTTAATCACAGCAACAGAAAGCAAATGAGGGCAGTCACTCTGCAATCAGTGGCCCTTTCTGCATATCTTTTTTAATTATCTCCGTTTGGACAAATGGCCTAAATCTTCAAACCTCAATTTCTTATAAAGAGGGATAATAGCCACCTGGCCGAGATTTAATGGTTAAGTGAGATAAAACATTCACTCTGCTTGTACTGACAAGCAGTCATAGTTCTTGACGGCTCTTTATATGCTACCAGCAGAAGATGGTAATTGTGGATTATCACCCAGTTACAAACCCAGCGGCCTACAGCAGTGGCTTGCCTTCAAGATCTACTGGTTCAGTAGTGGCACATATTACATGAATGACCAACCACCTTTAGATTGGCTCTAAGATGCAGTGTATAAGATGGGATCCATATCTGACACTGCTAAAGTGATCAAAAACCTGGGGTAGAGAGGTCGTAGGCTTAGGGAAAACCTAGTAATATTACTCTGCTAAAGGAACATAGCAATAAATGACGTCAAGTGACATATTGCCATACCCATAGATCAATGCTCAACCATCATCAGGAAAATTTATGCTAAATGAGAATTAACACAGAGAGGCCCACAGTTGGATAATGTGCCGAAACTGAGAGACTTTGGATCACTCAGCCATAAACAGAATGTTTTCATCAAATTCCTCAAGGCTCAGGGACCTATTCAGAAGGGGAGGCAGGAGCATTGTAAGAGCTAGAGGTGGTGAACAACTCCAAGGAAATAGTGTCTTCCCAATACAAGAGGACTAATGTGCATATACACTTAAACAGAGACTGTGGCAGCACCTGCAAGACCTGCACAAGTTCAACTCAGACAGAATTCTAGCACTGAAAGGGAGAAGTGGAAAGTCCCACCCCTAACCAAGGAACTATTTGCAATTGATATTTGCTAGGAAAGGGAAAATAAGCTTTTATCAATCGAGTATCACTGGATGTATCAGCCCTACTCCAAAGCAGGCCCCATGCTCTTAGAGTAGTTGGCCAACACAAAACCTCCTTCCCCTTCTCTCTCTACACATGAGCACTTGAGCATGAACACACACACAGACACACACACGCACACGCCCCACACATATACACATGCATACGTATTTACACCGTGTATATACTTTTTGTTTTGTTTTGACTTTTTTTGTTGTACCGTTTTTTGTTTGTTTCGATTTTCACTTTTTGCTTTTGCTTTTTATTTCACTGAGTGAGGGTGAGAGTGACAGAGAGCAAGAGAAAGAGCATGACGAGGGGAGTGGAGAGGTGCTGAGGAGCTGAGGTGCTGACCAGAATGACAAGATGTGCTCTGTGAAAGAGTAAAAGGATGTTCCGAGCGTCTGAATGTAATGTCTAGGCTGTGGTAAAGGGTTTGTGGTGTGTATGATTGGTTTTCTGCAATTGGGTGAATACCAGTTGTAAGGAGAAAGTTGTTTTACTTCCTGTTTCTATCTGATGTGTGCATGAATACCCATACTCACACCCAAGTCAGTAGTGTTTAAAAATATCTTAGTCTTATGAATTAAGAGAGAACTTTACTTCGTATCTGATTTCAAGCCTGTTTTGTGATGGCAGTTCATGCAGTTTATAGCTGAAATATGGTTTGTGATTTTGTCTTTGAAAATCTGTAAGAAAAATCATATAACCAATCTTAACAATTCAGCTTGTGTAGTATTTGTAGTGATTTTTCTAATAGTGTCAGTTAGCCTTAGTCACTAGCTCTGTGCACGCAGTGGTCATGGGCTTAACTTGAGATATTAAGTAATAAGCTACAGGCTCTCAGTGGTCAGCCACCAAGACCAGCACATTCTGCTGTTGTAGATCTCTTTTTTTATGTCTCACACTGAAAAACAGATGACCTCCATATTTCCTCATTATAACCTAAACCTACAACAGTGTCTCAGACATAGTAGGTGTTCAGTAAATATGAATAAATGAATATAAATTCAAATTCTTTATTCAACTAATGTCATCTTCTGAGCTTGTTAATTTTGAGCTGTCTTCCTATTTCTTTGATCTTATTTGAACTTAGTAGTATTTTCTATCTATAATTAGCAAATTCACAGTAAATGTCAATGTTAATGTTTAATTAATGCATGATTTTATATGATAATAATAAAACAATACCCATATTTTCCATAACTAACTGAAGAAAAATGACCTGAAGTTTTTTTGTTTGTTTGTTTTTTTCGAGATAGGGTTTCTCTGTGTAGCCCTGGCTGTCCTGGAACTCACTCTGTAGACCAGGCTGGCCTCGAACTCTCGAACTCAGAGATCCACCTGCCTCTGCCTCCCAAGTGCTGGGATTAAAGGCGTGCACCACCACCACCCGGCTCTGAAGTATTTTTTAGGCAGGCATTTTCAGAGGTAGTTTAATAATAAAGAGAATCGTTCTGGAAAGTACTAAGAAGTTTTGGTGTGCAAATAATCTCTCGTGGGGCAGAAATGCCTGGTGGCAAATAGTGTTAGGTGCATGCAACCAGCTCCAGCCATGGCCAGCTGTTCAGACCTTAAGGTGGGATGGGAAGGGAAGACAGATGTATCAAATTTGCCATTTGAAGAGATTAGTCCTTTATCTGGCAGCCCCTGGCATGCACCTTTGGCATACAGCTTTCCACTGGCAGCTTTGCTCACCTGTATCAGTGTACCCCAGGGCTATTAGCTTCCTGGTGCCCAGACACTGTGAGAAAACTGGGCATTGGTGAACAGTTACACACTGCCTCCCATCTCTCTTTCCCACTAGTTATATTCCTGTCAGACAGCTAGTCCCTGGGCCACCATTCTAATTCTAATTCTGATTCTGATTCTGATTCTGATTCTGATTCTGATTCTGATTCTGATTCTGATTCTGATTCTGATTCTGATTCTAATTCTATTCTATTCTAGTGCCCAGTTCTCTGTGACACATAGTAGGTGCTTAAAGAACCAGAAAAACGTGATAGTGTAAGCATGCCTAGGAATTTCTGCTTGTTCTGCTTAATGCTTCTTTTTTTCCTTTTTAGTTACTTGGTTCTTTGAACCCAACCTCAAAATCCTTGTAGCTGCTGCTTAATGTGTAATGTCTAGCTGAGAAAGCACGAGGTACTGTTAGACCTCACAACTCGACCCTTAGGGATCCTTTTGAAAATCCTGGTGACATGGCTCGCATTTTGTAGAATCAACCTGCCCACTCTGCACACAGCACATGGACACTGTTGGCATCCTCACTGGTCCAGAGGAAAAAGAATATGGAAGTGTTCATGTTGATCACTCCTAACCTCCAGTAAGTTCTCCTCCTGGCGGATGCCATTTTTACCTTTCAGCAAACATCAGGTGAAGGCCCGCCCCTAGGGAAGGTCAGGAGTGCCTCCTGCAGATTACTCAGTGCTTCTGTAGATTGCTTCCACTAGCTTTGGGAGTACTTGGTCACCAAATGCAGCTCAGACTGGAGCATAGCTCAGTGTTAGGACATTCACCTAGCATGTGGCCCTGGACTTGATCCCAGCATGGTCTACATAAATAAGCAATCAGTTGTCAAATGAGCAGGAACAATGAGTTAGTTTTCAGTTGATGATGGTGTCTGACAGCAGTGACTGTGGAGATGTTGACAACCAACTTCCATAACGCATCCCTGCAAAGCTCACTGACTTACTTTCCACTCAGTATCTCGGCAGCCGGCCTTCTGTGGAGCTTAAGGCATCTAGTGTGGTAGCACTGGGAACTGAGGCTGCCCTTTAATGGGTCACTTTATAGTGACTTTTGTTTGTTTATTTTTTATTTTATTGAAAAGGGTCTCAGTATTTAGCCCAGGCTGGATTTGAGATTGTGGTGCTTGTACTGCCTCAGCCTCTTAGTGCTGGGATTGTTGTTATGAGCTACTGTGCCTGGTTTACAACGCCTTAAGGTGTTCTGCATGTGTAAACATGCTTAAGTAAGAGTGAGGGTTGGAAGGAAAGGTGTGTGTGTGTGTGTGTGTGTGTGTGTGTGTGTGTGTGTGTGTGTAGTTCAGAGGATAATTTTCAGAAACTTAGGTCTCACCTTCTTCCACTGTGTGTAGGGCCTGGGAGTAGAATGAACGCTGATTGTCAGGTTTGGTAGCAAACACTTTTACTTACTAAGCTGTTTCGCCAGCCCTGAAAGACTTTTCTGGGAATCACTTCACTGTAGATTTAGGTGAAGCAAGATAAAATATGTGCCTTGAACTCAGAATTTCACCTTAACTGCAAAGTCTCAGCATGGTTTAAATTGAGAAGGTGATTTGAATAGTTCAGTTTGCCATTCCATTTTTGGATTGGGGGGCGGGTTGCCTTCGCTTTGTGACTTTGTTGTTTTCTGAATTTTTAAAAAAAGAATAATTATTCCTAAATGATCACTAGTGTCCATTGTGCCATTTGTCTTTGTGAATAGAACATTGCCTTCAAATTATTAGTGGTTTTAATGAGAGGACGTGGGCAGGGTGGGAGGTGTGACTATCGTCTATTAGAACAGTGATCTCAGTTTTATGTCACTTGATCCCCTCAGCAATTCTGTAAGGTAATCGATACTATCCCATCACAGAGATAAGGGTAAAGACAAGATCAGGGAGACAACCTGCTTAGAGCAGTCAGAGTTTCAGGCCTTGGTTTTAAGAGAATTCAATTCTTTCTAGTCTCCCATCTCCTTTTACTCTCCTGAATGGTGTGAGCAGTTCATTCATGCACCAGTGACTGTCAAGTGGTGTATATCATGCTGGGCCTTAGGAGCGAGCAGTCAGTGGTCTGTGCCCTGATGGAATTACAGTGGCACAATGAGATGTGTGCTTCATCGAGATTAGTCCTGACCTGAGGATTGCCAAGAGTAGAAGAAGGTATAAACGTGCACTGTAGGAGCCTTGGTTAAAGTCATGTTCGTTTGCACTGAGGGGGCAGAGGAGATGTAGAAGAGTGGGGTGGATCTGAGACGCCTGTGGGATGGAGGGTTGGTATGATTGAAGGGTGATAAGAATTTGGACGGTGCCGGAAGAATTGAGAATGACTTCAGGTGTGATTTGGGTTGTGTGTTGTTACCCTTAATAATTTGTGGAAGGACAAGGCAGGATGCAGACCAGAATAATGATAACAATATATGTGTTAGTTTCGTTAGGTTCCACTAGGCTGGTAAACATCTGAGAACTCCATGGAGATCTAGGACCATGAGAGACTGTTGAGTATCACTCACATATCAATGCTCTATGAAGCCACAGGAGCTTCCATCATCTAGGGAAAGGCAGACATGTATAGGCAGCAGAAGCCAAAAAAGGCACTGTTACAGATCCACCTTCTACAGAGAATCGTCAGCTCATTTGTTAACTTAGAATTGGATGCAAATGTAGTAGCCCTTCCTGTGTAGGGAAGGTAGCTCATCCTGTAGCCCTGCATAGGAAATATTAACCACCATGCACCCTGCAAGATGCCAACACCTTAGCAGCTTTCAACTGGACTGACGTGTCTGTGTGACTCTTAGGGCTACATCTAAGCGTCCTAATGGGGATCTTTGCTGGAGCTC
This sequence comes from Grammomys surdaster, assembly GCF_004785775.1. NCBI lineage: Eukaryota > Metazoa > Chordata > Mammalia > Rodentia > Muridae > Grammomys > Grammomys surdaster. The sequence goes on along the minus strand of NW_021620921.1, from coordinate 7,778,538 downwards.
CCAGGCACACGAAAAGATCACCTATATCTTTAGATATAGGTGAAGAGTGAAAACGTTATGTTCCCATTGACATACAGAAAGTAGAACATCTAGGTTTGACTAGCTTGCAAATGGAATCACATTAGTCTTAAAGACACTCCTTAAAACAAAGCAGTTTGGATAGTTTGGTGTACTTTGGGTTGCTCAGTAGACAGAATTATAAATGTTAACATCTCAGGATGCCAAGAGTGAAGGAAGCCTCTTAGGAACAGTTGAAAATAGGACATCCCCAGTGGGCACTACCTGGAAACCATTCAAATGCAAGATAGCAGGTAAACAGTGGGTGGTTCAGTAGACCCACACACAGCAGTACCGTTGACTGTGCTGAATATAAAATACTTTTTAAAGGAAGGAAGCCAGACACCAAAGAACGAAGACTGTATGATCTCATTTATATAAAGCTCAAGAACAGGATTTAAAAAAAAAAAACTGAGGACAGTGGAGATGATGCCTGGGCAAAGGGAGGCGTGGGAAGTGCAGGGGGACTGAGATGCTCTGTGAGCCGAGGACGGTGCTGCTTATACAGTGCATTCATCTGTCCCAGCTTATTAACTTGCATACTTAGATTTGTTCACTTCACTGTGACTTTGAAGTCAGCAGCAAAAACAGAAAATGAAAACATATGCAGAGCAGTTGCGTGGGAATAATTCTGTGGACTACATGCCTGCTGTTTCAGGCTCAGGGAACTCATCGCTTCAGGTCCAGAATGAGTTCTTTTTACACACTGCGATCTGTGCGCCATAAATATCTATTCCAACAAGACTACTGAGCAACTCAGATCGCTTGAGGTAGTATTCTAAATTACCTTAGGAGGACAGGTGAAAGCTGTGCGTGTTTCCTCCCACATTGTACGCTTGGGTTTTTGTTTTGTTTTGTTTTTTTGGTTTTTCAAGACAGGGTTTCTCTGCATAGTCCTGGCTACTCACTCTGTAGACCAGGTTGGCCTCAAACTCAGAAATCCGCCGGCCTCTGCCTCCCAAGTGCTGAGATTAAAGGCGTGTGCCACCACTGCCTGGCTCACATTGTACTCTTGTACACTCAAGGCTGCAGCAGGGAGCTCACAGGACTTACCTGAGGGTGGAACTAACAGCCTCTGCCTTCCTTATCTAAGCCAGATAGAGGTAGCACAGTGGGAGGGAGAAGGCAGAGGTCACCTGCAGGAAGTGTTCTTGTGACTTGAGAAACCGCTTCCACCATTATTCATGTTGCATTATTTGTTCTTTTGAACAGGATATAGTGGATAACCTCCTTCAAAATGGAAGATGGAAAGCCCGTTTGGGCACCCCACCCCACAGATGGATTTCAGATGGGCAATATTGTGGATATTGGCCCTGACAGCTTAACAATTGAACCTTTGAACCAAAAAGGCAAGGTGAGTTTCTCAGAGAGATTTCAAAATGAGATCTCCTTCAAACACACACACACACACACACACACACACACACACACACACACACACAAATACATATATTTCTCCCAAGAAAGGTAAAAATGAAAAAATATTCCTGCCATAGTGGAGGAGACAAATGTCTGGAAATGAAAATGAAGTTTTGAACTGACTTCCTTGATTAAATGGGACCTGTGCACTATGAGGAAATAGGAGCCTGTGATAATCAGAAACCTAGCATTCTAAGTTGGGTGATAACATACAGTCAGTGGCAGCAGTTTTATCCCATATGCTACACTATTAGAATCACAGGGTTGGCTGTGATGTAGTCAGTGTGTTATAAAGTAAACGTGATTGCTGCTATGATGTCAAGTTTTTCCAGGGAGCTTCAACTCCCCTTTTCCTGTTTTTCTTTTTCTTTCTTTGTTTCTTTCTTTTTTGTTTACTTAAACTTACTTATTTACTTAGACTTATATACTGTGGGATTGAGATAAATATGTTTTTGTTGTTTTTGTGCTTTGTAGTTTATTTTTCAAATTTTATTCTATGTGCTTTGACTGCATGTATGTCTCTCTGAAGATGGCAGATCTTGGAGTTATAGATGGTTGTGAGCTGCCATGTAGGTACTAGGATTTGAACTTGGGTCCTCTGGAAGAGCAATCAGTGCTCTTAACAGCTGACCCATCTCTCCAGCCCCAGATATTTGAGTCTTAAACCTCCCACATATTTTTATGATAATAATATAAAATATGCTTTAATTCTATATATATATATATATTATTTACATCCTTAAAAAAAAACTTAGACATAGACTAGTCAAGATTTGTAAGTGGAAGTTGGGGGAAAGTGACCAGGAGTTGTGACTTTCGTACAATAAGGGCCTCCATTGTGGACATGCATCTTTCTTGCAGTTTTCACAAGGTTGGGTCTTTTTGGTGCCACAGTCTCACAGTTAACAAATAATCCTATTAGATGTTTCTTCTGAGTAAATGTACAGATGAAATTTCTGTTTATTTCAGACTCTGCAAATCTCCATGAATAATTTACATTCTACCAATACGTGGTTAACTAATGCCATATGACTGCCATCCTTCTGGGAACCTTAGAAAAACAAGATGGATCTCTCATGAGAGTTTTTCAGAGAGAACACTGTTCTGTTACTGTAAACAACCCAGGAACCAGAATGCATAATATATACTGGGCCAGTGTTAGTGGAGGCCAATTAAAGATGCCTTCAGGAAAGGAAAAGACAAAGTGTTCTTGCCTTCCCTTGTTAGTGGTGACTCTGTGTGCTTTCAGTGCACTGCATATCTAACAAGTGAGTTTTTAAGAGTTCACACACAATAAATTTTGAAAGCTTTACCTTTTGCTTAACTTGTTTTGTAAGCACAGTGAGCTAAAAGGCAGGAGTGAATCAAGGGCTGAACCTTCTGAGTCTGATCTCTTGTGGTCTGTCTCATCTGTAGGTGACAGAATAGTTCAGTTCAAGAATAAACTAAACTCAATTTGAGGGGCTGTGTTTGTATTAAGTACTGTACATATGTCAATGTGTTCTGATCTATGTCATATTACTGTTTATCAGGCACATATGTAGAACATGGCAGTGTAGTTGAATTAAATTATTTTTTGGGTATTTAAGAGACTTGGTTGCCCCTCCTCCGAAGCATTCATTCCTCATCTAGAGTTTTCCTCATTGACTGTAGCTCCTGGAAGGCTAGGACCAAGCCCTCCCTCTGTGACAATGTTTACATAATTCTATGGTGTTAGCAGCTATTTCACAATGGATTTTTCTATGAAATCATTGCTGTGAATTGATATCTTCTTTTACATAATGCTCACTTTCTGGTTCATGTTGATCCAAGTTCACTTTTGAAAATGTGGTCTCTCCTCTAAACCAAACATCTATAACACTGAGAACATATGCATTAGGTTGCAAAGAATTAACTTTCAGAGTGTTGAGTTCAACAGTCTTCTAAGTTGGATGTGCCTTTGCTGTTGTTTTTTTGTAGTACCAGAGACTGCATCCAGGGCCTAAAATTTTTCCATCAGGGCTTCACCACTGAGCTCTGTCCCCAGACCAATAAACTGGTGATGACTTTGAATTGGAATTGTCTTTGAAGCCTGGATTTTACTTCATAAACTATGATAATCATATTGTATACAGTTTTCCTGCACACATAGAGTTACAAATATTGTTTTTTCTTTTACTGGGGGATCAGACCAGGACCTTGCACATACTGAGCATAAAGTCTACCATGAAGTGAAACCCTGCACATGTCACTATAAAGGAACCAAACCATTTTTCCTTCAGAGTTTCATTTGATAGAGTTGGAAATGTCAACCAGAAGAGCTAATTGTAATTATTTAGAGGTATAAATTTATAAATAACTGTTAAGATAGCATGGATTAAAATTTAATTCTCTTTAGATGTAATTTGAGATCATTTGTTCTCTATTACAAGATGCTATCTTAATTCTACAGTGTCTCCCATAGCATTTTAAGTGACAAATGAATGTAATTGTCTTTATGGGTTATTATTATTTTTGAAACAGGGTCTTATGTAGCTTTGCCAGGCCTCAACTCATTATATAGTCAAACATGAGACTGAATTCCTGATCTTCCTGTTTGCAGCTCCCAAGTGCTAGGGTTACAGGCATGTACCACCACACCCTGCTGTTTGTGGGTTCTTTTAATTACATATACCAGATATTTTTATATTTTTGATGGACTTTTGTGTAGGAATTGACTTAAAATATGTTTCTCAAATAACAATACTTTGTTTATATGTAACTGATTGTGAACATTTTTGTTTTTAAAACAATAAAATTATTTATATGGAAATCTAAAATGCTCTTAATTTTTGGTAACTAGCATGTCCCTAAGTAGAAATTTAGGATTAGTGTGTTTGTTACTTTGGCCTGTTGAGGCTGTGAGAACTTGGGTTGCTTTATTTGTTAATTACTGTTATTGATTCATGTCTACAGTAGTAGCAGACACAGTTTTTGCTGAGAGTTACTGTCTTCTGAATGAGCGCTTTGTTAAGTAGTAGAATCTGTGTTATACTATAATAGAAAATGTATTATTGTGGTCATTACTATATGTAACCAGCTGAACTCCTTGTCTTTTTCACTATTTAAAAGTCAGTTGCTCAAACCTTTGTTTGCTTGTTTGTTTGTTAGACATTTTTGGCTCTGATAAACCAAGTATTCCCTGCAGAAGAGGACAGCAAAAAAGATGTGGAAGATAACTGTAAGTATTAAGTTCAAAGTTATCTCTCCATTCCACAAAACTACCTGCTCTTCCAGAAAGCAAGTTAGTGATTGTGTTACTAATACAGAAGACGAGGTCAGAACACACAGGCTTAGAATGAGCTCCCAAGAGCTTGGAGGGCCTGGGTCTGTTACTGCTTCCCATGTGTGCTTCCCTGAAAGTCTCATGAGCCATGAGCGGCTCCTACTGTTATTTTACATGTGTGTGAGTAGGGTGATGATTTATGCTGAGGCTTCAACTAAAAGCCTCTTCTTAGTAGTGTTGAAAGTCATTTCAAACCTCACAGTGGGATGTAGTTCATACTAGCTTGGAAGTTGACAGAAAGAGTCATTTAATACCTCTCTGTGGATAAGGCAAACCAACAGTAGATAAAACAAAACAACACAGAAGAATAATTTATAATTGAAAAGTTTGTTTCAGAGTGTTATGTTAAAACATAGTATTAATTTGACTTGTCAACACCTTAAAATATTCAGTGAAAAATACTTTATTCATTCAACAGGGTATATTTATTTTTACATTTTCTTTTCTTTTCTTTTTTTTTCCAAGTCAGACAAAAATGGTCAGGTTTTTTGTTTTTATTTATTTTATTGGATTTTTTATTTACATTTCAGATGTGATCCCCTTACCCCATTTCCCCCCAACCCAGGAACCCTCTACCCCATCCTTCCTCCTCCTGCTTCTATGAAGATGTGCCCCCCACCCATCCCCCACTCCCACCTCCCCACCCACAAATTCCCCCCACACTGGAGCATCTAGCCTTCAGGAGACCAAGGACTTCTTCTCCTACCTATGCCCTACAAAGCCATCCCCCCACTACATATACAGCTGAAGCCAGGGGTCCCTCCCTGTGTGCTCCCAAACTGGTGGTTTAGACCCTGGGAGTTCTGGTTGGTTGGTATTGTTGCTCTCCCCATGGGGCTGCAAACCCTTTCAGCTCCTTCAGTCTTCTCTCTAACTCCTTTGTTGGGAACCCCATGGTCAGTTCAATGGTTAGCTGTGAGCATCTGCATCTGTATATGTCAGACTCTTGCAGACCTCTAAGGAGACATCCATATCAGGCTCCTGTCAGCATGCACTTCCTGACTTCCACATCAGTGTCTGCCTTTGGTGACTGCACAAGGGATGGATACCCAGGTGGAACAGTCTCCAGATGACCCCTCCTTCAGTTTCTGTCCCTCACTTTGTCTCCATATTTGCTCCCTTGAGTATTTTGTTGCTCCTTCTAAGAAGGACCAAAGCACCCCCACTTGGTCTTCCTTCTTCATGAGCTTCATGTGGCCTGTGAGTTGAATCTTGGGTATTTCAAGGTTCTGGGCTAATATCCAATAATCAGTGAGTGAATACCATGTGTGTTCTTTTGTGATTGGCTTACCTCACTCAGGATGATATTTTCTAGTTCCATCCATTTACCTAGGAATTTCTCAAATTGATTGTTTTTAATAGCTGAGTAATACTCCATTGTGTAAATGTACCACATTTTTTGTATCCATTCCTCTGTTGAAGGACATCTGGGTTCTTTCCAGCTTCTGGATATTATAAATAAGGCTGCTATGAACATAGTGGAGCATATGTCCTTGTTATATGTTGGAGCATCTTCTGGGTATATGCCCAGGAGTGGTATAGCTGGGTCCTCAGGCAATGTTATGTCCAATTTTCTGAGGAACTGCCAGACTGATTTCCAGAGTGGCTGTACCAATCAGTATCCAAAAGTAATCACATTTTATTAGTTGTTTTGGAATTTCTACCACTGTGTTAATGGATTTAATTAATTTAAATCTATTAATTTACTTTAAATTAGTTTAAAAAGGTTTGTTTTGGTTTGTAGATTGGGAGATTTCAGTCCATGGTCATTTGCCCACACTGTATTTGAGCCTTTGGTGAGATGCAGTGTATCCTGGCAGAGACATGTGGTAGAGGAAGATGCATACTTCACTGAAGCCAGGACACAAAGAAATAGCTAAGAAAAGCTCGTGCCCCACACCATCCCTTTAAGGCATACCCTAGTGGCTTGCCTAAGACCTTCCTTTAGGGGCCACCTTGTAAAGGTCTCCTCTTTTTCTAACAGTTCCAAGTGAGGTACCAGGCCTTAACAGTAGTGTCTTTAGAGAACATTCTAGATCCAAACTGTAGTGGGGTAGGTGTGGTATTTGAGGATCATTTCTAGCTACCATGGATTTCCTTAGAAGTTATCTGACCTTAAATACTCCACAGAAAAGAAGATAAGAGAGAGATGTAGATTTATTCTTACTGTTGTTCACTGGAGTTTACAATTAAGCTGGAAAGATGCCCCATATAAAAAGCAGGTGTTGTGAAATAGTGGTGGTACTGGGGGCACTGTGGGCCTAGGGGAAGGTAGTCCTGGTTCTGATTCTGACTTCAGTTTGGAAGCTAATGTTCCTGCAGGCCACATTGCATCTCTTTTGGGAAGCTCATCTTCGAAGCGGGAGTAATTATGCATGTTGCTTAGAGGTGATGCACTCAAGACGTTTGACAGAATACCTGACTCAGTAAATGGCGGCTGTTATTGTTAGGTGCAAGGATTGAGAAGTATTTTCTTCTTTCCCAAGTAACAGAGAGTTTGACAAAACAATGTGGTTTTGAATAGTAATCAAGGCAAAATAGACAGAAAACATGATGAACACATAACATGTTGAAAACAATAGAAAGGTGTCTCTCTGTTAACAATTTCTAGGGGGCCGATGAGATGACTTAGTGGGTACTGGCACTTGCCACAGGCCTGAAGACTCCTGAATTTGGAATCCAGGATCCACAAAGTGGAAAAACAGGACTGATCACCACAGGCACCAAGTCTTGTCACTCTCCATAATATATAACAGAAATTTGCTAGGGTATACAGTGTAACAGCTTATCCTCTTCATATATTAACATGTTTTGCTTAGAGATACATTCATTTGTAGCTAAGCACAGTAGGTCTGAATTTCCCATCTGTCTTTCTGAATTAACATTTCGAACACTCCTGCTTCCTTTGCCTTGACGAGACACGCTTTGCCACTGTCAACCTTCCCTGGCCCCAGTGAGGTTCATTGCTCTTGTCAGGCTCTCACTGATGATTGCACATGGTGGCAATGGTGCCATGCGGAGGCTAGCCATCCTCAGCATGCAGTAGCCTGTCCCGACCTGAAGTCCCCTCTTTGAAGCCCCGTCACTTACGCAGTTTTGGATGTTGAGTTTAGAATATAGTTTTTTAGCTGAATTTAGTCTTTGGTCTGAGACTTGCCGTTATCCCATCAGCCTTTCCAAACGCAGCCTTCCTTATGTCTATCATCCCTTTATTCTGTATCACAGTGATAATGTAGGGACTAAATGCCGGATATCTGTGGTGTGTTATGAACCATATGGTAGAGGTTCAGTGAAAGCAGAGGGATAGGGTAGGTCATGGTGGTGCATGCCTGCAGGGCCAGCACTTAGGAGGCTGAGGCAGAACTTGTGGACCTCCAGTTCATAAGCTGTGTAGCAGGACTTGGTCTCAAAACCACCACTCACCCAACAAACAAGCCTATACCCTGAGGTTTTTGCTATCTTTTAAACCAAAATATATTACTTACTTTTAGCTTTAGGTTTTATATACTACGTGGAAGAGTTTTATATGTTTTGATTCTTGAGCATTAAACAGAATAGAAAATTAACTCAGGGGTAGACTCAGTATTTAAATGGGAAACAATAGCACAATTTCATGCTGAATTTAAGATGTTATTATTTCTATTGCATATAAAATTCTTCGTGAAAATTATATTCACTTGCCAGATGTTGAGAATAATAAGTACAGAGTGTAGAATTCACATCAATCCTAGAAGCTGCCCCTTCTCCCCTGCCCCCGGGGCAGTGATGGGCTGACTTTTACAGTAATGTATGCTCACCAAGTTGATTGGCTCCCATGATTTTGAAATTGTTTGTGGGTTCTCTTTTCTTTCTCTGACACTGAACTAGATAGAGCTGTCAAAACAAGAGTAGTCAATAATCAGGACCTGAAGTACTCAGATAATCTCTAATCAGTATATGAATTTAATGAAATCAAGGGTGTTTTTCACTGAATACTTTTGTTATAGTATATGTTTATATCACCAAAGTATGTCCAAGGGAATAAGTTGGACTTACACCCCTATGATGTCTTACTTTTAAAAGTCTGTTGACTAGCATTTGTGAGGTCCTGATTCAATCCATAACACTTCCAAAAAGGAGAATAAAATCGACAAAAAATGAACTTAAAGCTTTAGGGCCAGTGACATGGCTCAGCTGCTCGAAGTGCAAGTTTGTCATCGTGAATTCCATTCCTTGATCCATATAAAGGGGAACACTGAGAAACAACTCCACAGTTGTCCTCTGACACACATAGCGCCTTGGCATGCATCCCCCATCATGCATGCATATGTACACAAACCAAAAATATATCCTAGTGTTCTGCCAGGTGTGATGGTGTTCATGTTTAATCCCAGCACCCAGGAAGCAGGGGCGAGCATATCTCTCTGAGTTCAAGGTTATCCTGGTCTCTATAGTGAGTTTCAGGCTAGCCAGAGCTGAACAATGAGACCCTGTCTTAAAAATACTGTTAACTTGACTATAGTTAAATCCATAAATATTTAGACAGAAAAGGTAAGCAGTCCATATGAAGTAGTGCATGAAAATAGCCAGGCTAAGTAACCCTAGGGCTGGTTGCTTGAAGTGGGGGAGATGAAACTAGGTGGGGGCAAGAAGTTGTTTCTGGGACCCTTGTGAATGTTCCTGAATCAAACCACCAGGCAAGTGGTTGAGACGTAACATTTCCCACTCTGACAAACAGCAGGTTTTCCCCCATGATAGTGGAATGGCCTGAGCAGGTGACTGGAAGGACCTCCTCCCCTTGATGGGTTTTTGCCATTAGGGGTTTATTTGGTTGGGTGAACAGATGTCCTTGAGAAGGCAGGTGGGGAGTAAGGGCTGGGGTGAAGGAGCAGAGTTAGCAGCCGTCCGTATGTCAGTGTAGGGTTACACGGCCGGCTCTATGCACGTGTGCTGTGCTATCAGCAATTTTCTCTTAGAGGAGGCAGCTGCTAGTGTGTAAGCAGGTGTTTCAGAGGGAAGTGAAATGTGGACAGAGGCTCAGCAGTGTCCTGTGAATAAAGAAACAAAACGTGTAGATGAGGCTTCGAGGGGATGAGGGTGGAAGAAGATTAGGGCTATAGAATGAAGAGGAGAGACTAGATATATAAACCAGATGCCTTTTGCTGCCCAGTTTTACCAAATCTTCCCTCAGTTCAAAGAAAAGATTCAGCTCAACTGTCAAGAGCCCCAACTTAACTTGCTTCTTACTCGTATTCTGCTTTTAGTGGCATCAGAAAGCGACAGGGCACTTGAAAAGAGAACTGACTACATTGTCTGTGTGCAGAAACAGGGCATTTCTTTGCCAAGATAGTCTAGCAAGAGGCTCTTATGGGCACCATTGACATGTATACTAAAGATGCATGCACTGAAGACATACATAGATGCTCAATGAAAGGCCATGTAAAACAACTGAACTATGCAGCATCTTGCCTTCAAATATTTGATTTAGTAACTAAAACCAGAAATGTAAACTTGTTATCCTAATCCTGACAGATGTGGAAAGTATCAGCTAGAAGACAGAGAAGAGACTAGCTTTGGGAGAGGGGAAGTTGGAGAAGTTTCATTTTGAGGTCAATTTGTATCTAGGATATATAGCTAGGATATATATACATCCTGTAAGCAGAGACAACGCATGAATGTGTTGTGAGTGATAAATAGCTCACTTTGTGTATAGGTTAGATATTCATACAGGCCATAGGAAATTGTAAAAGTGCCCATTTGAATATATGTTTACTAAGAGCCTTGAGGAACTCAGATTTTAAGGTGAATGTAGGTGATCGAGCCCCAGGGGTGTTCTTTGAAATGGAAAGAGATTTAGTTAGTGCTCTGGTTTAGTCTATCCATTCTGCAGTCTGGATTGGAACGAATAGAGATGAAAGCAATAGACAAATAAGAGGTCACCATAACCACAAAAGAGATCCTGTGATCTCCCTCTAATCCTGCATAGCAGTAGAGCTGGAGACAAGGAGGGAGAGACATGCCAGGGATTCAGATTGCATTAACATTAGTAAATTTACCATGAACCTGGCGAGAGGCTATATCATTTTTGTGTTATATGATGATTTGGAAACTTACTTCAAGTGGGAGACAAGAGGAGATGGCTCTGATGTTGACTTCTGTTTTCAGTTTGGATAACTGATAAAATTGTGGTCCCAACAGCAAAGTAGGTAGGAGGAGTGGTCCTATTGTCGGCTCTAGCGTGTAGTAGAAATGAAGCAGAGGAGATGGAGTGTGCAGGGACTAGATAGAGAAGACCTTGGATGGACCTTACAGAACAGAAAAACGAGTCCAGCCTGATTCTGAACTTAATTCATAGATTTGCTGGGTTAAGATGCCCATGACGTCTCCTGGCCAGACTTTCCCTTTATCAGTCATTGTAAGACCTACCTAAATGATCTGAAGGTCCCTTGCCTTTCTAAAATTGTATCCTTTTATTTTATCTGTAAGCTTCTGCGTGTCAGAGGATTAACATCTCACTTTGTTGGATCACAAATACCTACAGTAGTTCTTGACAGTTGATTGATAGTTAGTAATTAAACCTGCCCTTAGCAGAGCATACACTGACTGGTGGTATTCACAAATTATAACTCTTCTAGCTGGAAATGTATCATCTAAAGTTCTCACAGACGTATGTAATTAAGATTTCTTCTAGGCAAGTGTTCTACTAATGCAGTGTACCCCAAATGGATTTGTTTTATACTAGCCCATGGGGTTTATACATATCTGTATTCTAAAAGCACGGGATTAAATCTGCCCTAGTAAAGTGAGACCAAAGTGATTATGATTAACATAAAGCATTTTTATTTTACCTTTTGTTTTTCAACTGTCTAATCCAAACCTCTGTCGTAGGTTCACTGATGTACTTAAATGAAGCCACACTCCTCCATAATGTCAAAGTTCGGTACAGTAAAGACAGAATCTATGTAAGTATTTGACCAGTGTCTTCAGCTTTTGTGGCTAATTGTCTCACATGCCGAATGTGCTTTTGCCCTGCTTGGTCTGTGTGCGATGGGTGTGAGAGTTCTAATGTGTGCTTGCCATGTAGAGCTCCCCAGGAGCCTGGTACACAGTGGGTACTTAATCAAATCTGCAGAATGAGATAATGAAGTCAGAGTGTCAATTAACCTACTTTAGGCTTATGAAGGTCCATTTTGAGTGTTTAAAAAACTATCTTGGAGTTTGATTTTTTTTTTTTTGGTATATAGATCTGTTTAATTTCACTTTCACACTGTTCAGAGAATTTCAGGCAGCCTATATGTATTGAAGTAAAATAAAACCAAACTAAATGAGGAAAAATACATAAATTTAAATGGAAGGCAATAGCAGAAGAGGTATCAGATATACAAGAACTCTGATCATGGAGCCTAAACAATTGTAGGATTTCATTAGCCCCTAAATGCTGGCCCTAATTGTCCAGATCATTAAACACAAAGAAAGACAATGCTTTTGGTGTAAGTAGTTTGTATCAGATCATTCAGATAGATATTTAGCTACTGTGTTTTAATTATAACTATTCATTGGGCACACATGAATGAGATTTTATTTTGGTATGACCTGGTTATAGATTCCTTTGTCAGCCGGAGATAGATTACCACACTCTGGTATCCTGTTATAAAGATGGGGCTTCATTATTTTTGAACGAAGGACGCACATGGCTTCTTTGACACCTACAAGATCAAATGACAGTTTTAATCTTTTATATCACTATCAATTTGCCTAATTGTACTTACTTAATTCTGACTAAATTATATCTAGTCTTTGCCATCTGTCCAAGTAGTGACAGCTGGGAAATAGAACTAATGTAGTCTGTTCCCAAAGAACGTACTTGTCTCCAAGCATGCTGCTAGACTTTACTTTCCTGTATTTTACCCCTTAAGTCCAACTAAGTAAAGAATGTATTTAGGTGTAAATATAGGTATTCTTGGGTAGAACTATTTTCAGAGGCAACATTTATTCATTCTATAGCTTGCAGTTGAACAGACTCCAGTGTTCACCAAGTGCTGTTTGAAACACCGAAGCAATAAAGTTTTAAAACTATTAGAGAGTTCAACTAGTAGCAAGCCAGTGAAAATTAATTTGGATATAACCAGGAGGCTGCTTCTCCTGAGTAGAAAGTCAAGTGTTGTCAGGGTTGTCTGAAGTCATATGTGGTGTGTTCTTTTCTCTTAGCCAGTTAGGCCTTTTGGTTATAAAGTCATTAAATGTGGGCAATCCATAATTGCATCTGTTAATTATTATAAAAGCTAAATAAAGGTGTCAATTGCTATCCTATATACATGCATGATTATGTAAAATAAACAATTTAGAGTAGTAGTTTAAATGATATTTGTACTCAACAGAAACACCATTCTCCTTTATATTTGAGTAAAACAGCAGGAGAACCTTATTTAACCTTTTCAGGTTGCTGAAACATCTAATCCTTTACTTTGGTTCTTATTTTTTAAAAGATTTATTTATTTTTATTTTATATGTATGTGTATTTTGCCTATATGTATGTTTGTGTAGCATGTATGTAGCCAGTGCATATGAAGGTCAGAAGAAGTTGTCAAATCCCTTGTTGGAATCATGGATAGTAGTGAGCCACCATGCGGGTGCCTGGGGAACCAAACCTGGGTCCTATGTTTGAATAGACACTGCTGAGCCAAGTCTGCAGCCCCTCCATCCTCATTAGTCACTCTTCTCTAGGAGACATGCCTTGGGACTTTGTGTGCATTTAGCAGTTTGAGAGCTCAGGATTTTATACTTCTCTTCAACAGTTGGAAAGAAAAGAGAAAAGTATGATTTTGTATGCTCCAGTTTTGTCAGTTTTACTAAACTACAACTCTACCTGAGTAGGAGTTTTATATATTCTCCTAGTATATTTCTGTGGTCTTAAAAAAAAGACCAAATCCAATTTCAAAATTTAAGAGAAATTCAAGTTGTTCATGAAACAGTTAATCGCAGTGGTTGGCATGTGGTGCTTTGCAGAACTCCCAAGACCAAGTGGTTGTCTCAGCACTAAGTCACTCCTGAGTATTCACTGACAGGGAAGGCTCAGAAGGAGCTAAAGTCCCTTAAATGCTCTAGGAACAGATTGCGTGGTCTGAGGATACCTGTGACCTGAATTGAGTCTTAGGACCCAGCTTGGGGGTCCCTAAGTGGACTCAGCAGCAGAAGCCTCCGTGGGAGATTTAGATACTCAGATCTAGGTGGTGATGTGGTTAAGCCATGTACCAGGAAGAACTATGGGAAGGTTTTTTTGTTTTTGTTTTTTTTGAGACACAGGGAAGTGAGAAGATATAATCTTGATTTTGAAGGTGTTGACCTTGAAATGACTGTGGAATCACAGCATAAAAACGTTTATTTGAAAATAAGTATTTCTTTGAAATTTTAGAAATGGTAGGTTCTTTAAAATCAGAAAATATTTAATATAGAGCTTGAAATGTGGATTTTGAAGTCTTGTTTGTACAAGAATTGATGGGTTCTATATCAGTTTCATTTTTCTGCCTTTCCTACTTAGACATATGTGGCCAACATTCTGATTGCAGTAAATCCATACTTTGATATACCTAAAATATATTCTTCAGATACAATAAAGTCATATCAAGGAAAATCTCTTGGGACGATGCCACCTCATGTCTTTGCTATTGGTAAGTTGTAGTTTAATTCTTGTCTTGTATCATATGAATTTACTAGATTTTTAAATTGTTTTGAGTCGTTTAAAAGATTTCATAGTATAATTCATTGTACATGGTACTGTGTTACATTAGGATGTTTTTATGGAAGTATGTACTGTTCATTGTATATATTCACCCTCCACCATACTCTTCCTCACACTCTGTACTCTTCTCTACCTTCTTCCTCTTGCTAGTCCATTTGTTTCCCAGTTTCACCTCTACTTTGATGTAATGTTTACATTATGTGATTTCAAATGTCTATATGAAATCTAGGAACTGTACAGGAAGACAAGAGACTGGCTCAGTTTGTTTATTTTGATATTTTTCAGTTTCATTTATTCTCCTGTAAATGATGTAATTTTGCTTCTCTTTATGGCTGGAAGTTTTTCATACCACATTTTTTTTTTATCTCTTCCTGTGTGTTGGACACTCAGGTTGGTCCCAGAACTTAGGTATTGTGCATTGTGCTGTGATAAACATTGGTGTGCAATGACCTGTGAGGTCCCTTGACTTGGAGTCCTTTGGGTAAAACACTCAGGAGCAAAAATTGTTGGTTTCAATATTAATCATTCATAATTTTGTCATTAGAACATCTTCATATATGTGTATAATGTATTTTGATGGTATTCACCCCATTTCCTTTTTGGTCTCCTTACTACTCCCATGAATCTTCTGCCTGCTCCAACCACAGCTTTTGTACTTTAGTCTCGTGTGTGTGTGTGTGTGTGTGCGTGTGACCCAATGGGTTTAATTAGTTTTGTTTACAGGAGTGTGGGGACCTTATCATAGCTATATTACTGGAGAAAATGTCTCTGTCTTCCCCATCAACCAGTGACTCTGCATAAATTCTTAGGAAGCAGTGGAGATCTGTGAGCCTTTCTTGCTCCATGACAGGCTTTTGGCAGGGTCAGTGTTGAGCAGATAATCATAACTGCTCTGAGGTCAGATTTGGGATGGTCATGTCATTTGTGGTAATCGGCATTTCATTTCTCCCCTCCCCCCATCCCTTTCTGTGTGTCTGATGTTCTTTCTGAACAATCCCTTTGACATTTTTGTATATTCTAGATATCAATTATTTGTTTGCTATCTAGCTAGGGAAGATTTTCTCACATTCTGTAGGCTATCTCATCACCTAATGTTTCCTTTGTTACTCAAAGATTATTAATTTCATGAGATCATATTCGTCAGTTATTGGCATGGTTTCCTGAGTGACTGGAGACCTCTTTAAGCCCATTCACAAAGTCTTTGTCTATGTGCCTATCTTTTATTTGACCTACTTTTTCTCTAGCAGTTTCAGAGTTTTAGGTTTCACACTAAGGTTTTTTCATACATAAAGAGCTGATGTTTGAATAGGGTGGGAAATAAGGATTTAGCTTCATTCTTCTATATGTGAATGAAAGGCTGTCTTTTCTCCAGTGTATATCTTTGGCTCTTTTGTTAAAAAAAAAAAAAGAATCAGGTGGTTTGTATCTGGGCACTGCATTCTATTCTATTGACCTACATGTCTGTTTTTGTGCCTGCACTATGCGTTGTTGTTGTTATTGTTATTATTATTATTCTGTAATACAACTTGAAATCAGATATGGTGGTCTCTACTATTCTTCTTGATTAAGATTGTCTTGGTTATCTGGGATCTTTTGTTTTCCCATATGAACTTTAATAGCTTTTTTCTACTTACATGAAAAATGGCATTTTGATGGAAATTGCATTAAATCTTTAGATTGCTTTTGTCTGTATAACCATTTTCATAATATTGATTATTTCCACCTATGAGCATGGGAGGTCTTTCTCCTTTTCTAGTATCCTTTTCTATTTCTTCTCAGTATTTGAAAGTTTTTATTGTGGTGTCTTTCACTCCCTTAGATGCTTTTCAGGGTATTTTATTTTTTGATACAATTATAAGTAGAATAGTTTCCTTGATTTCTTTCTCAACATGCTTGTCTTTGGTGTTTACTGGTGTATATTGGTGTATATTGGTGTAACTACTGATCTTTGTATGTATTTTGCATTCTGTCAATATTTCTGAAAGTGGACCTTAGCTCTCAGAGTTTTCTGTTGCATACTTTGGGGTCTCTTATGTCCAGTCATATCATCTGTTAATGATCTGACTAATGTTTCTATTTGTGACTCTTTTATTTCTTTATCTTGTATTATTTCTATAGTCAAGGCTTGAAGCACTATGTTGATGAGAGTGGGAAAAGTTGAAACTGTTGCATTTGTCTTGGTTTTAGTAGGAATGCTTCCAGATTTTCCTCTTAGTACCGTGTTGACTTAGCTGTGTTACAAACAGCCATTGTTATTTTGAGAATGCTCCTTCTATGCCTCATCTATTTGGAGATCTAAACATGGAGAGATACTGGACTTTGTCTAAAGCCTTTTCTGCATCTATTGAGATGTTCATGTGATTTCTCTGTTAGAATTTGTTAGTTATTATTATGTTTCTTGATTTGCATATATCAAATAATTCCCAAACTCTGCAATGAAGCCAATTTGATTGCAGTAAAGGATCTTTTGGACATATTTTTAAATTCAATTTTCAAGTATTTTATTTATAAGTTTTGCATCAGTATCCACCAGGGGCATTGGTATGTAATTTTGTTTTTTGTTGTTATGTCTATCTTGTTTGGGCTTCAGGGTGATACTAGCTTTCTACAAATAATTTAGTAAATAATTTAGCATTTTTTTCTGTTTTGGATTGGTTTGTGAAATGCTGATGCTACTTTGTAAGTCTGATAGAATTATACAGTGAATCAGTATGGGCCTGGACTGTTTTTAAGTGTAGGATTTTAAAAAATTATTATTTCAATCTTGATACAGACTTGTTCAAATTGTTTATCTTATCTTGGTTTAATTTTGGTAGTTTATATTTTAGAAATGCATCCTTTTTTAATCAAAAATTTTAAATTTAATTTTTGATAATTTAATACATTTATACAATGTATTGTGATCATTATTCATCCCACTACCCATTCTTACCCCTTTCTACATCTCTCTTCTCTCAAACTAATTCCCATCTTATTTTCATATTTTAGTTTTTGGGCAGGTCATGTATATACAGGTTCCCATAGCTGCTGGGTGTTCATGATTACATCATGTCACCTAGAGACAGCATTTCCTTGACTTCTCCATCTTCAAGTTCTCACATCCTTTTCTTGCCCCTTTCTGGGATGTTCTCTGGAGCGGGTGTTACAGACGGCTTGTTTAGAGCTGAGCACGCCATAGCCACTTACTTTCAGCCTTTTGACAGGCATGAGTCTCTATATTAACTGTTACTTCCGAAAGTTCTTCTGTGGCCAAGGCAGATAGTAGCACTAGTATAATGTATAAATATAAATATTTAAACAGCAGTTTCACTTCATGTCCATTTAGCTTCATATCAGCGACAGGTTTCCTCATAGGAAGCCATGAGTTTTTGCCCATGTTTACTGTACCAGGTACATGTTTCTTTCCATGGATTGGGACTCAAATCAAATCAGATTTGATTACCCCACCCCCACAAATAGTTGTGCCACTATTGCACCAGTGGGAGCGTCTTGCCTGGCAGATTGGTATTAAAGTACTCAGCATCTACAGCCCAGTAAAGCCTTTGACACCTCACCCTGAAGCAGCTTGCACAGCATCTTCCAGCACTAAGAACGCAGTGGCCTTGACGCTTCAAGCTTAGGTCTGGCTTGGTTTATTTGTGCATTGCATCCCGCATGTGTGGTGTCTTCAGCAACAGAGCCTTTCTGTCTAGTTCCTGTGGGTGACGAAGAACAATGGCAATAGTTCCCACTGTCTTGGGAGCCTCTGTGGTCTCCCTGGACAACAGTTCACGAGGCTCTTGGACTTTTGTTCAATGACTTCTGGGAGCAGCATGACTAATTCATGCAGAGTACTCTTCAGTCAAGCTTTAAAATATCTTCGTGTTACCTTATAACTTAATGGGGTTTATGTGACAGTTCCCTATTCGCCAAGCTTCTGTTGAGCTGACACACCCATTTAGTTTCCTTCATTGTCCCCACTCCAATCCCACCTAAACTTCATAGCTCTAGTATTACCCCTGTGTTTCCTATCACATGTGCTTTACTATCTCCATCTAACTGTGTGTATCGTCCTGTCACTCCCCAACCCCCCACCCCCAGTATACACTCCTCATGTCCCTTTACTTATTCTTTGGCTTCCACAAAACCTACTCCAATTTAAACTTAGAAATATAAAAAAATTGAAGCCAGGATCCCCATATTTTCATTGAGGTTCCCCATCTTAATGGAATATAGGTCTGAGAGTTTCCCTAGTATCTTTTGTAATGTCTCCATTTTCATCTCAATTTTTATGAATTTTAGGCTTTCCTTTCTTTAGCTAGCTTAGCTAAGGGTTTTTTAGTCTTGTTTAGTTTCTTCCAAAGGACCAATACAAAGAATCATTGTTTCAGTGATTCTTTGTATTCTTTTATTTTTCTTTTCCATTTTATTAATTTCTACTTGATCTTAACTATTTCTCTTGTCTGAATTTCACTTTGACTTGTTTTGTTCTTCCACACCCCCAAGATACACTGTTATATGTTTCTTTGAGATCTCCTTGATTGTCATTTTTTAACCCTAAGCACTGGCAGCCATAAATTTCTATTTTAGAACACCTCTGGGCAGTCCTTCACGGGTCAGGTCACAGAGGCTGGCCACATGCCTGGCCAGTCCTTCAGGTACAAGGTTGCTAATGCTAGTCTCCTAGTTAGTTTATTTATTTAATGAACGATACCATGTGTCGAATACATATTTTGCAAGGCCTGTATGCCTCTTGGGTGTATTAGTGTTGTTAGGAGCCTGTATCCTGCACAGGGAGGACCTGAATACTTTGTAGCCAACTCATGGCTTACTTCCTTATTTATCAAATTCCTGTGTCCTCTGAGGTGTGCCTGCCCCATTGAAGGTAGACTTAATAAAAGACAGCTTAATAGTATGTATTAGAGAGAGAGAGAGAGAGAGAGAGAGAGAGAGAGAGAGAGAGAGAGAGGGAATGAATTCAATATACCAGGCAACTTTTGAGTGCAATATGTAGTTGAGTATGGCTTTGAACTCCTGGTCTTCCTGCTCCTACGTTCTGAACACTGGGATTGACAGTATGTCACCATGTCTGGCTCTGCTGGTATTTTCAGTCCTTACAATTACTCCCATCTCAAAGACAGTCTCTTTTACAACTCAGGGACAAGGACACTCTCTAGTACCTTAAACATCACTTGCAAATATGTTACTTGTTTAGGACTAGAACTGTTTTGTTTGTTTTGTTTTTGACTTGCTTTTTTTTTTATTGGATATTTTATTTATTTAAATTTCAGATGTTATCCCCTTTCCCCATTTCCTACCTTCTCCCCGGAAACCTCCTATTCCATCCCCCTTCCTCCTGCTTCTATGAGGGTGTGCCCCACCCACTCACCCACTCCCACCTCCCCACCCTCAAATTCCCCCACACTGGGGCATCCAGCCTTCATGGGACCAAGGATTTCTTCCCCCCACCTATGCCTGACAAGGCCATCCTCCCCTACATATATATACAGCTGGAGCCATGGGGCTCTCCCTATGTGCTTCCAGACTGGCAGTTTAGATCCTGGGAGCTCTGGTTGGTTGGTATTGTTGCTCTCCCCATGAGGCTGCATGCCCCATCTGGGTATCTATCCCATGTGCAGTCACCAAACAGAGATGCTGTTGTGGATGCCAGGAAGTGCATGCTGACAGAGCCTGATATAGTTGTCTCCTGAGAGGCTCTATCAGAGCCTGACATATACAGAGCTAGATGCTCAAAGCTAACCATTGAGCTGATCATGGGGTTCCCAATGGAGGAGTGAGAGAGAAGACTGAAGGAGCTGAAAGAATTTGTCACCTCATGGGGAGAGGGTTTTTTGTTTGTTTGTTTATTTGTTTGCTTGCTTGTTTTTTAAGGAAGTATTCCTCTGTATAGCCCTGGCTGTCCTGGAATTCACTCTATAGACCAGGCTGGCCTCAAACTCAGAGAAACACCTGTCTTTGCCTCCCAAGTTCTGGCACTAAAGCCATGCATCACCACCCCCAGCAAGACTCAAATAGCAATTCTTTGTATTAACTTACACCACAGCTTTATAAAATTACAGTCTTTCAAGTGGTAGGTGCTCCATATCTTTGAGGAACCTAAGTGGGAAGACAGTAGTGTCTGTCTTGACTTTCTCAGCCTCTCATACTGAAGAACCTCCTTCTGAGGCACCGAGGGATGTAGTAACTGATCAGGATTGGAGCTTACATTCCACACGTATCCTCACAAAGTGTGATGTGTTGGCTAAGCCTTTGCACTTAGACATAACCAGCAGCTGGGCATCTTTGATGCTCTTTCTTCTTAGACTTTCCGATTGTGCTTTTGTTTTGGCGACTAGGCTTCACTTCTATAGTTGGTCATTGTATACAGGCAGAATCAACATGCTAGCTGGAAGTAGTGCAACACACCTCTGACTCATAGATCTCAGATGCTCTGATACACATTGCTATGTTCTCTTATCAACCTACTCAGTGCAGTAATTGGAATCTGAATATGATGAAGCTCATCACTGGAGAAAAGTTAAATGCTTAAAATGTAAATAAATAGCTTTATTTTCAGCCTTTACTACTTACAGGGTATGTAGAATGGCAGTGCGAGGGGCTGCAGGAGACTTCTGTAGATTGGACAGTGGGAAGCTGGTACTGCTTTCAGTGCTATTTGTCAGTCTGTGTCACTACTGAAATACTTCTTTGTGAAGGAGCAGGTTATTTAGTGCATCGTCTGGGAGGTTCATAAACCATAGCATGGCACAGACTGTGTGGTATGGGGCATCCCCTCATGGCACAGAGTAATAGCTACAGGAACACAGAGTTGACTTCCAAGCAGAGGTAGAGGCTCAGAGACCACTGTGGAGGAGGGGGCAGAAAGACTCTTAAGAGCAGAGGTGGAAGATGACTATATGGGCATTGTGTTTTCTGGATACAGTTAGAGGTCCCAAGCTTGTTCTTTTATAACAACCCTCTCTTGTGAGAACTCAAGGTGTCAGGTGAGAAACCACCTCAAAGTATGTCTCCAGGGACCTCTTAATGTGTCCTCCTTCCCAGAGGTTCCCCTCGTAGCACCATCACGGTGCAGGCAGATACTTTAATCACAGTGGACTGGTGGAAATACCCATGCAATCCTGCTTGGAGCTTGCTCTTAGAAGGAAAGCCATTTGTAAAGCTAGTTTTGTTCATGCGGATGGCACATGTTTGGGATGAGAAATAATTGTCTTCTTGAGCCAAATGGCTTTGGAACTTTTTAAAAACATGTTTGTTTTGGAAAAAAATTGAATTCATGATGATATTTTCCAAGGAAATTGTGTCATGTATTTTTCTCATAGTATTTTCTTTATCCTCTGTTGCCCTCTCTCCTCTCTTGCTGGTCCCCCCCTACACACACACAAGTTAGTCGCCCTTCTGCTTTCAAGTCACAGGAGAGAAAACACGTGATATTTATCTTTCTGAGTGTAGCTAATTTTTCACAGTGTGAAGATCTCTGGGGGAACTAATTTCAACTTTGTTTTAAGTTTTGTCACATTAACAGAATTAATTGTGCTGATTTTGTGTGATCTGAACATTTAGGACACATTACAGCTTCAATTATTATAGTGTAAAAAGTAGCTAAAAATTCTATATACTATATAAGTAATGCTAAGTTAGGGAGATTTAAAGCAGTTTAATGTTGTGTGCTTTAGAAATGTTGACAAGTTTATATGATTTTAAATTTAAAAACACAGAGAGCAAAATTCCACATGATTTACTTTTTAAGTGTTTTTGTTAACTCTTTGAGATTTTATACATTATATTTTGTTCAGATTCCTTAATCCTCACCCATCTCTTCCCAGATCAAATCCCCATTCCTTCCCGCCCTACTTTGTGTTTTCATTTTTCTTTCTTTGTAAGAAAAACACTGAGTCCTGTTAGTGCTGCCTATATAGTCTTAGGTAGGCACGTGGCCATTTGCTGGAACATCAGACCTACAAGGGCCAGACTCTTCAAAAGCCAACTCTGTGTTTTCTGCTAGCCATTAACAACCAGTAGCTCCTCAGTTAGAATTGAAACTTCATGCCCACTCCCCACTCTGACTCCATGATGGGTTTGGAACATGCTGAGCTTGTACAGGTCTGTGCATGTAGCTACAACCTCTGTGAGTTCATATATGCAATTGTCCTCTTACATCTAAACCACATGTCCTTATAATCATCTACCACCTTTGCTGTTACAGTCTTTCTCCTCCTCTTCTGCAGTGATCCCTGAGCCTTGAGAGGAGGTTTTGATATAGTTGGATTGTGTGATATATAGGACTAAGCATTCTGTAATCATTTATTTTCTGAACTTTAACCAACTGTGGGAATCTGTGTTAATCACCATCAAATGCCAAAAAGGTATCTAGGGCTGGAGAGATAAGTCAATTTTCTAGGGCTGGAGAGATAAGTCAATAGTTAAGAGCTTTGCTGACCCATGTTTGGTTACAAGCAAGTCAATAGATAAGAGCTTTGCTGACCCATGTGTGGTTACAA
Organism: Grammomys surdaster; assembly: GCF_004785775.1. Lineage (NCBI taxonomy): Eukaryota > Metazoa > Chordata > Mammalia > Rodentia > Muridae > Grammomys > Grammomys surdaster. The sequence continues at coordinate 7,755,542 of NW_021620921.1, read as the reverse complement.
GCACCCATATGATAGCTCACAACCACCTGTAAACTATGGTTTCAGAGAGATTTGATGCTCTCTTCTGGTCTCTGTGGGCACTGTACATATGTAGTATACTTAACATATATCTAGGCAAAATACCAATACACATAAAATAAAAATAAATAGGTCTTTTAAAAAAAGAACATTTTCTGATGGGGTTTGAGAGATGTAGTAATCCGTGGGTATAATGAGAAGTAGTTAGGAGTTGGCTTAATATTATATATTATTAGCAGACTAATAGGATGTCCTATAATTTGGATAGCCACAGGTTCTTGCTCCTGATGTCTGTGCCACCATGGGTTTTTATCTTGTGCAGAGGGCCTTAAGTCCAAACAGAAAGTGATTGGTTACTTCTGTGGCATCCATGCCGCTATTGCATCAGTGACCATATCTTACCAGGCGCATTGTCACTAAAGTTTGCATGGTTCACATTAGATAAGGCTAGATTGCTTTTCTCCTCTAGTAGCATGCATATCACCCTCCCTGCATTAGGAATGGTAGCCAATGGGGATGAGTCTTTCCTCTAGGCCAGTACCAGCTTTATTTCTACACGTTTTTGGCTCAAGTATATGATGCCTATAGCAATAGGGGTCTTACTGTCAAATTTTGGAGAGTAACCAAGAACAATGACAATTAGTAGGTAATATTTGGGATCTCTGGGACCTCATTGGCTAACAACTTCAATAGAGGTAACATATTTCTAACACTGGGCCTTTTATTTGTTAGCTGTAGTATCTAGTAGAGTCATTGTTGCCCCATTAGACGGTGCCTTCATTAAAGCTCTTTTTATATATGTATGTTTATATTTTAGGAAGCTTATGCAGTAGTAGATTTTCATGACTGTTTTTAGAAGGTCTTTTGTGTGAGTTATCTCTCCCTGTATTCCCTTTTTTACCCCCAGCCCTCCCATTCCAGACCCCATTTAACCTTTCTTATTCCATAGTCCCCCTTGATGTCACAGCATCCTATTTTCCCTTCCCTGAAAGCCCCACTTCCCAATGGCCCCTTACTAATTCCTGATCTCTGCGGTTATTCCAAATGAGACCTACACATCTGAAGATTCAGTGCTAACATTTATCTGTTTATCTTTCTGGGTCAGTATTTTCTCACTCAGCTGTTAATAAAATGAAACTAAAATTTACAGGTATGTGGTTGGAGCTGGAAATAATTATTCTGTAGATTTATTTTTGGTTGTTTTTCTCTCTCACAATAGCTTTAGTTGCCAGATTTCTAATTGGAAGCTCATTTCTTCTTGCTTTTCACTGGGGACCTCATTAGTTATGCACACTCAGCATGTCCTGTCTCTCCGTAGAACTGCTCTGGCATTTGGGCAAGCTGAGCCAAAACTCAATGTGGAGACAATCTAGCTCAGTCTTGAGATGTTTGGGTTTCCTATTACTTCCCTGTTAGGGATTCTGCAAGTAAATACTTACAGTAACCCTTTGAATGACTTTAGCTATCGGTCATGGCTTCTTTAGGAGTAAGGGCCCCTACAGTAAATTCCTGTCAATAACTTTGCTCACTGTATTACTATGTTACTTTGTCCCCAGCTGATAAGGCTTTTCGAGACATGAAGGTGCTCAAAATGAGCCAGTCTATCATTGTATCTGGAGAATCAGGAGCTGGCAAAACAGAAAATACAAAGTTTGTTCTAAGGTGAGTATTTAGCTAGTCTGAACTGTTTTGAGCAATTAGACATTTTCACAGTTAAAAAATGTGTGACACTGAGTTTGTTGACTTACACATTTAGAAGTTCAGTGTAAGCATATTTGCATCATCACATTCATGTCATTGTGTTGTCTATATTCTTTATGTCACAAGACTGACAACTGTCTTCATTAAATACCTCCAGGTTACTCCCCCAGATGCTGTTAACCACTGTTCTCTTTTCAGTTCCTATGATTTTTTCTAAGTACCTTGTTTAAGTGGCATTGTATTGTATTAATATTTCAGTGACTTCTTTATTTCATTTAAGCTCAATATGTGATTCATTCATGTCTAAAATGATTAGAGTGAATGTGGCTATATGTACACACACACACACACACACACACACACACACACACACACAGAGCTTCTTGGGAGATTGAGATAGGAAGATCACTTTAGTCTCAAAGGAATGGGAGCCTAGAGAACTTAGTAAAACACTGCCTTTTAAAAAACATACTCTCCCATGTTATAGTATGCATTAGAATTTGCTTCTTGAAATTTAGGGCTGAATATAATTTTATTGCATGGATCTATTGCATTTGCTGAATATTTACATGTGTTGATAGACACTTGGATTGTTTCTGCCACTTGGCTATTGTGAATACAGTTCGAGGTGATGACAGGGTATTTAAGTAAATTAGCTTTTAATACCATTGCCTACCTCATGGTATAGTTTGGAGGAAATCAACATCTCATGTGGTAGCTAATCTCTACATTGTAAAAAAAACCACCTCTGATGTGTTGTTTATCTGAGGATTCCATAGGTTAGGCAATCAGAAACCCAAAAATATTCCTTCAAAATCCAAATGGACATTCTATTCTTCATGTTGGTGCTATGAAATATTTTCAAAATGATTTTTTATTTAGACTTCTTCATATCTCATCTCTCATCAGATCCCCTTTTCTACCGTCAAATTAAACTCTCAACACTTGATATGCAATCATGACATTTAAAAAGCGAAGGAGCCTTACCATAGGACCGTCATTTTGTTCTGTTAATTTAAATACTATAAATCGTATCACTGCTGTGACAAAATGTCAGACAAGAAGTAATTAAGAGAGGAAGGGTACAAAGGTGAAAATTCACAGTGGTGGAGAAGGCATGTTGGCCAAGGCTGGACATACTGCATCCACAGTCAAGAAGCAGAGGAGAACGAGGGAGTGTTTATGTTTAGCCTTAGCTCTTCTCTATGTGGTCCAGGACCCCAGCAAATGGAACGTTGTCACTCACAGTCATGGTGGGTCTTCCTACTTCAATTAACCTAATCTATACCAATCCCTCACAGATGTGGGTGTAGATCTGTCTTCTGGAACCTGTCTTCTAGATGATTCTGGGTCCCATTGAGTTGACCAGTGTGAACCATTCTACATATCCAATGAAGTTAAATCTAATGGTGAAGATACTGTTAAGACCAGCACATTATGAATTTTTATCAGAATTGTTTCTAATCTATTGTACTTCTTAGGTTTTTTGTTTGTCTGTTTTGGTTTGGTTTGGTTTGGTTTTTGAGACAAGGGTTTCTCTGCATAACAACTCTGGCTGCCCTGGAGCTCACTCTGCTTACCAGGCTGGCCTTGAACTCACAGAGATCTGCCTACTTTTGCCTTCTGAGTGCTGGGATTAAAGACATGTGCCACACTGCCCAGCTGAGTTCTTAGTTTTTTCATAGCGGGGTCCTTTATGAAAGCTATTTATTTGTTATGTAAATGTATGTAGTTATTAAGTTAAATAGTTATTAAGAGATACTTATATAAATCTATTTAAAGAATTTGTTAAAATCAGAATATTTTCAAACAGCTAACAAATGTAATTTCATGACATGCACATGCCCATATAAGACACGTACAGAAACATAAAAAAAAAATAAAAATTTTAAAACATTACCAAACAGTTACATTTATGATCCATGTTTTTTTTTTTTTTTTTTTTTTTTTTTTTTTTTTTTTTTTTT
>NW_021620921.1:7711596-7751756 GCF_004785775.1 Grammomys surdaster | reverse complement strand
CAGGCTGGCCTCGAACTCAGAAATCCACCTGCCTCTGCCTCCCAAGTGCTGGGATTAAAGGCGTGCGCCACCACCGCCCGGCTATGATCCATGTTTTATTAGTTTGGTTAGTAAGCTTTTAAATTTATTGTATTTATTGTTATTGTTATTCAAGGATTTTTTTAATCCTGTATTTTAAATAGATACCTGACAGAATCTTATGGAACAGGCCAAGATATTGATGATAGAATTGTTGAAGGTATTGTTGATTTTTATTTATTATTGTTGGGTACCTTTCAAGTTGACTTAGAAGAATCTTATTTGTGGTCTACAATGCTTTCCTCTTAGTGATATGAGAGGCCTTCCCATCTCCTATAAACCTTTGCTCAGATACTTCCTTCATGGTGATCTAGTAACCTGTCATCTTTCTCATCCCCAGAGGCTTGTCCCCTAGATGACTCTAGACCTGTCCACTTGTCAATCAAAAGTAAAACTATTGCAGTAGATAAGCATTTAATCCTTGGGGAATGTGACATTACTTGATAATTTTTCTGTGTTATATTTCTAAAAGCATTTATTCCAGCATTTTCCCAATTTTTCTTCTTTGTGGAAATGTAATACGTATATTGCTTTATAATTTTTCTTCATGACTTTCTCATGATTTTTTGATGAAGTGTTTTCATTTCTTTTTCAATAGCTAATCCACTTTTAGAAGCGTTTGGAAATGCAAAGACTGTTCGTAACAATAATAGCAGTCGATTTGGAAAATTTGTAGAAATTCATTTCAATGAAAAGGTAAATTGAAGTTGCTTTTGTGATATATTTGGGAAGTGTTTGTGGTAAGTGTAAAGGTCTTATTATAATTGGAATCGGTGCAGTTCTTCCTAAGATTATTATTATTATTTTAACTGTTATTGTATGTTTGTATGTAGTTACAATGACTATCCAGAATAGTCATTTTCTAATATCAAATATTTCTAATATTTGATTTGGATAAATAACTAATCATAAATTTATAGTTATTTTTTATTCCTATTTCATTCTTTTGTTGTTTTGGGAAGATGTCATAATGTACATGATCACAGGACATTGCATGATATATAACTGTACATTATCTGTTGATTTACATAATCTGTAATGATCACGAGGGCAGTTAATGTCTTAACAGCAGATTTTCATAGTGGTGATCTGAGAGCTCTTTAGCAACAGTCTGTGGGCTGCTGGGGTGGACTGCAAAGTCAGTTCTAATTCTGGAGAGGCTCAGGGTGGAGATTGGACAATAGTGTTTAAAATGAAGGAGAAATATTCAAAGCTTACATTGTAGATGTTTTTGTCTAATATTTAATAAATATTTTAACTTCTTTGATAAGCAAATGTTTATTAGAAAAGATTAATTTAGCATTAAGGTATATTTCAATCCCATAAACACAAAATGTATTTTCTGTTTTGTCTTTAGAGTTCAGTTGTTGGAGGATTTGTTTCCCATTACCTTCTAGAGAAGTCTAGGATCTGTGTACAAGGGAAAGAGGAGCGGAATTACCATATTTTTTACAGGCTGTGTGCTGGGGCTTCAGAAGACATCAGGGAGAAGCTTCACTTGAGTTCCCCAGATAATTTTCGGGTAGGTTGGAGGAAAATAAATGTTATGCCAGGCTTGCAAATCATTTACCCTCTTAGTCCTAAAACTCACTGTTTTTGGATTCCTACTTGTTTTTGTACATAACTTATGTCAAATCAAGTACAATGGGCTTTCTGGACTAGCTATGAATTGCAACTATTGGGAATGATAAAGAGAGCACCTGTGTATAGATTTCTTTATTATTTACTAAACAATAAGGAATAATATTCTATCACAGAGTATTTATGTTATAGTAAGGATTATAAATTGCTACCCCATAACTATAATCTTGCTCTGTCATGAATTGTAATGTAAATGTCTGATATTCAGGATATCAGATATGTAAGATATCTGATGACCCAAAGGAGTCATGAGTTGAGAACCACTGGTCTAAGGCATTGATTCCCCTTGCCCCATGTGGATACCTGAGATCTAACTAGATAATATGTTAGAATTATAGCCTTACCAATGAACTCTCTATTGAGATTTACTTGTAAGTTTATCATAGGTTCAGTGTCCCTAATGTGAAAACTCCAAATCTCAAACACTGCATAGTCTGGGTCTTCATAGTTTAAAATTTGGGATGCTCAGCTTGAAAATTAAAGTAATTTTAATTACTCTGAAATGTAAGCAACTCTGAAATGTGAATCACTTTTTCAGAGTATTGAGATAAGTGATCCTCAGCATGTTTAACATTGTATGAGAAGATCTGTAATTCAATAGGTAAAAGGACAGATGTTTAATACCATATTAATTTAAACCCAATTAGAAATTTATAAGGTCTTGTAATAGTAGCCTTAAAATTATCTTTAATGTAGTTGTAAAAACTTCAATCACTGAATCGATGTTAGTGATGAATGTATTATTATTCCCCTTAGTTCAATTCTGCAATACATACTTGCTTGATATTGGGTGCTAGACATTGATCCAGGAATAAAAGACAAATAGGGCACAATCGTGTCCCTGGGCAACTTAGATTGTGATGGGAAATACACACATTGTCTGAATGTTATGCTGAATAGTAAGAAACTATGCATGCCCCACCTCAAATGCCGTGATGATTGGGGATTTGAAAATTCTAGTGGAAGAACTGATTACTTGAAGGAATGCTGGCGTGGGGCTGGAGCAGTGGCTCTGGTTAGGAGCACTGGCTACTCTTGCAGAGGACCTGGCTTCAGTTCTCAGTTCCCACATGATGGCTTACACCACTTGCAATTCCAGTCTGAGGGGATTCGGCATCCTCTTCTGACCTCTGCTTCTCAACTTAATTAGAGTTTGAAGTCGATTGATTATTATATCTTCATGAAATCAGAAGAGGCATTTTTGATGTTTTTTTTAAAAACGTATGTTACTCAAAATCATATGAATTATGATATATGTCTAGATTTTGCCAACACTTAGCTGGCCAGAAAGTAATGTGGCTACTGTGGCTTTAGTTTAGTGTTTCTTGGAGGCTTGGGAGAATAGCATTTCAATCTTAGAAGGTATAGCCTCCCCTAGCACAGTGCAGGACATCAAAGCAACCAAAGGCTTTCCTGACTTTCTATTGTGGACCATTAGGATGGATTTCATTTCCTCCAGGGCAGTTCCAGTGGTGGCAGGAGCAAGAGGGGGGTCTACATATGCTATAATCGACATTCTTTTCATGTAACATACAACCACATTTTTATTGTGTTCCCCAAATGGCATGAAAATGTTCTGATAATTTCATTGGTTGTTTGTTTGTTACTTTGTCCTTCTAATTTACTGATAGGTTGTTAATGCAACGCAGAGCATGCAGGCATGCTTTTACAATGGCTGAACTTTATTTTGCCATTACTTTATCCAAACTGATTTATAATGTAGAGATTTACTGCTCCAACATACTTGAAGCAACCACACATGTATCTTGCAAAATAGAAAGCTGGAAATGCTCAACGTTATCAATTTAAAAACATTTGTACACATTTTATGGAAGCATTTGGTACAGTCAGGCAAAAATCGTGGAGTATGAAGAAAGTGTATACAGAGTGACAATGGGTGGCAAAAAGGTTGTATCTATTCTTGCCACAACAAAGCTGGAGGAAATCGCATCTTTCCTAGACCTTTAATGGTTTTGCAATTCTTGGGATCAACCCCAGGGTGGTGTGTATGCCATGCTGATCCTGGGTCACTGGCTTTCACCTTTAGCTCTCTATTTTTTGTTTCTTTGTTTGTTTGCTTAAGACAGAGGTTCTTTATGTAGCCCAGGCTGGACTTGAACTCACTTTGTAGCTGTGTTCTTTTCCCTTGGATCCTATGTTAATTGTACTTTTAATTCTTTGTCTTAGTATTTAAACCGGGGCTGCACTAGATATTTCGCTAACAAAGAAACGGACAAACAGATTTTACAGAACCGAAAAAGTCCTGAGGTATAGTAGATAATATTTTTAATGAAAATCTTTACTGTAAAAAATATTGCTAAAGGATTTGTCTTTATTTTGGAACGTCTTGCTTTCAAGTTTATGTCTTAAAACTACACTATGACACCAATCTCTCTTGTAGTGTGACACTCTAGACCTCTGTCATATATAGAACAGCAGGCTCTGGTTCTTCTTGGGCCCAAATGCATTGATTTTTCTCATGTTCTATTTTAGATTACTATACTATGACATTGCTTACAAGTAATTCAGCAGCATACTCAGATATTACTATTTGTAGTTAAGTATTAATAAGCTTTCCGCTGCTGTTGACAAAACACACAAGCAAATCACCTTGAAATGTAGAAGATTTGTTTTTGCTCAGTTTTATATTTCAGTCCATGGTTAGTTGTTTCTGTTTCTGGGCCATGGTGAGGCAGAATCCACAGTAGAGAGCATGTGGATAGGTAAAGCTGCTTACCTTTGGTGGCCAGAAGTGAGTGGGAGGTGAGACTGAGAAACGGAAGGAGAGAGGGTGTGTGTCAGAGATAAGGTAAAGACCGCAAGATCGCTAGCTCAGTCAGCCAAGTTTCCATACCTCTTAATAGCCCATCAGTGGATGGATCTATTGGTAAGATCAGAGTCCACATGACCCATCCACTTCCACAAAGCCATTCTTCTGAATATTATTGCATAGAGAACCAAGTCTTCCACACATGGGCCTTTGAGGAATATCCCAGGAGAAAGCATAAAGTATGCCTTTTTTTTTTTTTTTTTGGTTTTTGGTTTTGTCTTTCGAGACAGGGTTTCTCTGTGTAGTTCTGGCTGTCCTACAACTCACTCTGTAGACCAGGCTGGCCTTGAACTCAGAAATCCGCCTGTCTCTGCCTCCCAAGTGCTGGGATTAAAGGCGTGCGCCACCACTGCCCGGCATAAAGTATGCCTTTTAGTTTATTGTCTACTGAAATAAGATTTGACATAGACAGTAAGTACCTAAAGCATTCTTGTGAAAGACTGTTTACATATTATTTTGTTCTATCAACTATATATCAGGAGTATATTATGAAGTTTTATATATGTTTGTTTCTAAATAATTTAATTATTATGTAATTATTATTTTGAAAATATTAAATCTTTAAGAATTTTAAACTTTTATAAATTTTAACCTACAGAATTTTAGTAGTAAATTTTGTTGTATCTAAACAACACATTTCAGTTATAAAAACTAAATCATGATTAGTTATTGACACTAGTTAATCTTGACTTATTTTTAAAAAGGTATTTATGTCAGTTGAATAACTTTTTGCTGTTAGCAGTTCTTAATGATTCTGCACTTGCCAATCAGATGTTTTGATTTTACTCAGATTGGGTAAGTTAAATTATGTATATAATACATTAATGTAAATGAATAGAAAGAAGATAAAATTATCATTTCAAATCATGAACACATGATACTACAGTTAATACTTGTTTAATTTGATATTTTGCATATTATTTTTAGATATAGATATCTGAGTTATGCATAAATTTTAAGTTAGAGCCACAGCTGAGACTTTTGGACACAATGTCAACATTTATTATAGTATTTACTACATCTTGAAAAACTCCGTTTTTGTAAGATACTATCAAAATATGTAAGTTGTAGTCTTTCCACTAAAATAATCAAGAGCCACCCAAAACAACTGCAGCGGTCCTGTAGGGAAAACACAAAAAATGCAAAAGCAAAGAAAAGCAAATGAGGAGAAGGGAAAACTGATGCTTTGCCTCCAGAGAGCAGTGTGCGCGCATGCGTGTATGCGCGAACAGTGCCAGAGAGGAAAATACCTTCCTTCAGTATTTCAGAGTGAAATACTTTCTCAGAAATCTTACATCACTGAGAGAGAATGTGCATGTGTATGATACGTACAAGTGAACCGTGGATTAACATATTTAAATTACTTTTTATCTCTTCTTTGTCAGGAGGACGAGGTGATCATTTTGACTAAGCCCTTTGCTTCATTCTGTTTGGGTGTCTTTCTGCTGTGTGCAGATTTTAGGAGAATGCAGTATTTTCAGTCTGCTGTGAAGCAAATGGTTCATGAGGATTTGGTTAGAAAACAGTATTTAAAATGCTGCCGATGCTCAGCAGAGAGACTAAAAATCCTGCATGACAGTGTTTCTTTCAACTTTGCATGTGGTTGTTGCCTTCACCTCTTTTAAAGAACAACATAGAATTTCAGTTTCTAGACATTTTCCAGAAATCTGGCGCATAATTAGACATTTAAAGCATCTTGTGAATAGCAGGCAGCAGTTGCATGCTGGGGGAAGAAAACATTCCCCGGAAGCGTCAGACATTTTTGATGCTCAATAATTCTGATACTGAGGTTTTATTTTAACTTTAGCTTTAATGCTCAAGTTCTGGAAAATTTCTAGGTTAGTTTTTCTGTGTCTAGTATCTTCTCTTTCTGTTTCTTCTTTTAGCTTTGCAGCACTAACTTTCTTCCCCCTCTGTCTGAGTTTACTAGACCCTAACATATGAATACTTAAGATGCATATTCTTCTAGAAGAGAAACAGAATTTCTGTTCATGTTTTCTTTTTTTCAAGAAAGGCCTTGCATGGATCCCTGGAGTTAGACTATTGTGTAGTAATTCACCTCAGCTCATACATACAACATAGAGAAGTAACAGGACTATTTGTCAGGCCATGAAGACGCTGTAATCTTACCTGGATTTACTTCTGGTTACATGGATGTAATTGTCAGTGGTTAATCTAGTTCCGTGCCTATTGGCACATTAAATTCCTTATTACACTTCTTTTCACTTGTCCTGTTTTTTTGCATATTCATTTTTAATTGAAAAAATTGCATATATTTGTAACTATCTGGGTTATTATGGAAGATTTTCTTACTGTATAAATCATGGAATGACAGAGTCAGACAAACACCCATTACTACCTGATTGCTTTTTTTTGGAGGCTGTCACTTCATCGCAGTCATTCCTTCCCTTTTCACTAATTCATACTTTCCTAACATCTTATACTTATACTTATATTATATAACGTTATATTAGACGTAGACTTATAGTGCGTTAGAGGTAGCATCATGCTTTAGTTGCAGAACATCTTACTCCATTGTTTTAGTTGAAGTTTTTATTGAATTATGGACTCACATGAAGTTTTAAGAAAATAACACAGAGAGCTCTTTCATACACTTTCTATACCATTCTGTTTTTAAATGTTTTCAAATGCTTACGTTTTTCTGTTGACAATTTTATTTTTGCATGTCATACATTGCATTAATAGACCTGCTGTTGTAGTCTTTAGTTTACTTGAATCACATAAAGACCAGTCAGTTGACACTTCTTGTTTTATAGTATGTTAAGGCAGGTTCCTTGAAGGATCCTCTATTAGATGACCATGGAGATTTTATCAGGATGTGCACAGCCATGAAAAAAATTGGTTTGGATGATGAAGAAAAACTTGATCTGTTTCGAGTCGTAGCTGGTGTCCTGCACCTTGGAAATATTGATTTTGAAGAAGCCGGAAGCACTTCAGGTTGTTTTTAAAATTTTTTTAACTAAAGGATAAAATTGGGTGTAATGTTTGTCCTCTCCTAGCCATATGAATATTCAGTGACTTGTGTGTAGGTTTGTCAAAATTACAACAATTTTCTGGGACATTTTCTGTTATATAGTGACTGTAACAATATATACTACACCATCATGAACAAATTAGTAGTTATTATGAGGTTCATACTTTAAAATTTTTCCTACTATACTTTTAATAGTTAATAGACAATTCTCTTATTTGTTAATATATCCTTTTAGCTTTTTCTGTTTCATAGACCTAAACTAGAATCAGTTAATTGAGGTGATTTGATATACGGCAGTGCATCCTTCTTTAGTGAGAGATAAAAATAAAAGTTTCCTTTTAATGGATGTTGAAAAGTATTTAAGTGCAAACAAGTTAGTGTTTTTTCACTCCTAGTGGTTCCATTACTGTATAAGCAATAAGACTTTTTCATAATTGCAGATTAGATACCTGGGTATGGAATTGACAAACCTAGTTCATCACCTGTTTTTGGAAATACAGTATTAGTGAAATATAGCCACACCCATTGTGTGTTGTTTATACCCGTGTTCATGCTAAAATGGCAAAGTTGTAGTCAGTAGAGACTGTGCCCTATCAAACCAAAAATATTTACTACCTGCTCCCTTAGAATATAACATTTTCCAGTCCTGGATTAATACATTTTCTTAGAAAGTTACACCAAGAGTGAGTTAAGAGTCTGAAGCACCACTTAATACAGCAGCCAACACTATGAGTTTGATTCAGATCTCACAGGTACATTCATTTGTAAAGTGAAATAATACATAAGTGCCTTTAAAAAGTACAATTCTCAGTAGTGGTATATGTAGAGGAAAGGGACTCCCAGAGAAAGAGGGGAAGGTCGCTTAAGAAACAGTGTGTTGGGCTCAAGATTGCCTCAGTGTGGAGAACTTCTCCTCCTCCATGTCTCTCTCTGCTTCCATCTGTCCTTTTTAAAGTTTGAAGGTTTTTGTTTGTATGAGTGTATGCACACTCCATGTGTTCCTGGTGCCATAGAAACCATAAGGGCGTAAGATCCTGTGGAACAAGAATTACAAGCAGTTGTGAGCCTCCTTGTGGGTGCTGGAAACTGAACCTGTATTCTCTGAAAGAACAGAATGTGCTCTTAATCACTCAGCCATCTCCCCTTTCTGGAGACAGGTCTCATGTAGCTTAGACTGGCCTCAAAGTGATCGTCTAGTCTCCCAAGCGCTGGGATTAGACGTATGTTCCATAATACCCAGCTTTGTTTACCATTTTGAGGCCACAAGTTTGATCCTAAGCACTGGGAGAAAAATGTCTTCTCTGCAATAAGATCCTTCATAATCATAATTGAAACATAGGAAGTGATGAGATTGGAGATGCCTCCATTTTGCAGACATGGACCCTGCACAGTGGTGCTAAACATAGATACCAATAAAGTGATAGAAAGGAGACCCTTGTTTTACTTATAGGTGACTAGCTCAGGCGATTGTCGTAACTGTCTCTCATTTCCTTCAGGCCACTGAACCTTGTCATCCATGAGTGAGCAGACTAAGATAGACAGTCCTCAATGACTTTCAGGTCTATTGTCCTATAATGTTAGACATAACATAGAGTACTGGATGAGCACATGGCCCTGAGTCAAATTGCTTCATCATGTGCTATCTGTTTCTATGACCTTGTCCCTTCTGTGTCTTAGTTTTCTCACTGTAAAGAGATAATAGCTCCCAACTTGTGTTGTGAAGAGAAGTCAGTGAGTTAAGTATTTACAAAATGTTTTGAACACTGGTGTTTGGCAGATAATAAGAAAATGAATCCAATTAAACACTCTTCATTTTCATTGAAATGAAAATACATTAAAACAAAATTAGATACCTGGAATATGCATTAATAATCAGAGTTTTTTAAAAAAGAGGAATTGGAAAATTTCCTTTGTGAATGTATTAAAACATGCATTTCATTTGTACTTCAGCATTACAGGAAGGGAATTTGTGGGAGAGCCTAAATAATACAAAAAATAATTTTAACTGTAGAGTAGTTGACATACTTAGGAATGTTAGAAATGGTAAGGTACTTAGAAGTGGTAAGAGACTTTCCTGTCTCTTATTACTGCCCTGAGGAAGGACATGCAGATGTATAGAATATCCGAAATATCATGTGACCAGCTGAAGGGTGTCCAGTGACCAATGGGACATGGCATGTGCTTGCTTTCTCTCTTACTTTAAAAAATACTCCTTTCTGTTGTGTGAGAAATAGGAGTTCAAGGAGACTGGGGTGAGATAAACATTAGATCGCTTTTATTTTAATAGGTAATTTTTTGTATTAAACTTCATTCTTTTCTGTGACCTTCCATGGATCTAAAACATTTCCTGCTAATTAAAAATGAGGTGTTCATTTTCTTTCTTCTTCCTATAACTTCCTTGGGTTGTCATAGTGACTTATGCAGAAACCAAGAACTTTTGTAATGATTTTAACACAAAGCTCATTTTCTAATTAATGTTTGTAAGGCTCCCCAATGTCATAATACTGTTTTATTTAGTGGAAGTGTAGAAAGAACCTGTTAGGACTACCTATGATTTAAAAATCTCATGTAACTAGCATGTATGCCATAACAGGAACAATATCACAGTAAACAACATAGCAGTAATAAAAATGCTTAGAGAACATCGTTAGGGAGTGAGTGACATTAACACTCTATATTACTTGGCAGTTTTTACCTTTTCAAGATTAAAAGAGTTTTTTTTTTAATGTTGATCTACATCATTCTTGTAAGAAATGCTGTAATACAGTAAGAGAGAGAGAGAAAGAGAGAGAGGGAGAGAGAGAGAGAGAGAAGAAAAAGAATAAACATTTAAGTAAATGAATGGGTTCCTGGTATTTCCTCTTGTGTGTAATTTAGATTTGTCGGACAAAGGGATTATAGTCCTGGCAGGGGTGGCAGAAGATTCTGTCACAGTGTTCAGAAGAATGCACAAGTGAAACTTAAGAATTGTTTATTTCTGGAATTTTCCACAATAGTTTTGCCTCAAGTTGGCAGCAGGTAACGGAAACTGTGGAATGTGAATCTGCTGGCAGGAAGGGTCTCTTTCACTGTGGATCTGCCCCAGGCTAGGGTTTCCTGTTGAACTTGCTAGTAGGAGTGTCCAACAAGGATGGAAAAAAGTGAGCTGGATTTGAAAGTTAAAAGCAAACATCATCTATCCCATAATGTTACATAAGTAAAGAAAATGCTAAGAAACAAACCTAGAAGGTCTCATTTATCTAGTGCTTATATAAATTAACTTCACATGGAAACATTTCCCTTAGGTGGCTGCAATCTGAAGAATAAATCTGCCCCATCACTGGAATACTGTGCTGAATTGCTGGGTTTGGACCAAGATGATCTTCGAGTCAGTTTAACCACTAGAGTCATGCTCACCACAGCAGGGGGCACCAAAGGAACCGTTATAAAGTAAGCTCTACCTCATTGCTCTGCAGAAATTCTGCCTTGTGGTCTGTCATGGAAAAATACTTAGATTTTGAAAACGCTGAGATTTAAGGTCAGGGTTTCGCTCTTGCCATTTGAATGTTCAAGCTGTACTTGGTATTTCAGAATTCTGTGCTTCCAACAGCTGTAGTTGATCACATAAATAAATAGGGATTTGCACAGCTTGGAGTTGTTTCTTGAACATATTCTCCATGATACAAATTTGGAATTTATTAAACAGGCAATACTTGCTTTTGTACAGCTATCAACATTTCGTTAAGTTTTTGATTGTTTTAGACAACAGAGTCGTTTCTTTCAAATGTGTGTATGAATGGTATATACTAAAGCTCCTACTAAATGCAACTCACTTTATAGACTATCCAGGGAAAGGGAACTTCTTGTTACACTTACTATTTTCTTTCATTTAGAGGAAATCACAAGTGATAGAAAATAAGGCCATAGTCACATCTTTTTATTTCTTGTCCCCTCGGAAATATTTATTCACTTGTCTTTTGTGTGGGCACATGTGTGATTATGATGTTTGTACATGTCAGTTTGTACATGAAGTGTGTGTATGCACTTGGGTGCCTGTATACTTGTGTGAGTGGAGGGTAGAGGCCGCCCTGAGTATCCTCCGCAACCTTTCTCCCCTCATCTTCTGAGCTCCCCTCACCTTCCAGAGCTCATCTGTTTTGCTGGGGTGGCTGCCCAGGGAGTCCTAGAGATTCCCTCCTCATAGTTGGGTTACAGATGTAGTCACCACACTAGCTTTTACATAAATCCCAATTTATGTCCTCATGTTTCTGTGGCGGGCACTTCACCAAGTGAGCCATCTCCCAACCCCTGTGGCTAAGATTTTTAAAATCAGTAACCAAGAGCTTCAGATTGTGCCATATTACATAGTTTCAGCTTAATAGCATATATTTTATGAATTTTGGTTTTAGATACAGTAGCATAAAATTAGTACTTAGGTTTACCATTCACAAGTATTGCCATGCAAAGTCTTTATTTTTGAGGAAAAAGTCAATTCCCTATCCCTTTCTAAAGTCCTATCCCTTTTCAAATATGACAGCAAATGAACACAAGTGACTTACTTAGAAAAATATTTGGCAATTACAACAAAGCCAGGTGTGGTGACACAAGCCTGCAATCCCTGCGTTTGGCAGGTTGAGACAGAAAGGGATGAGGCCTGCCAGAGAAACATAGAAAGACCTTGTCTCAAAAACAAGAAACTCGCCACACATTTTTTCCTAGTGATGCAGTATTTTAAGGTGATGAAGTCGCCAGTTAGTTCTCTTTCTTCAGTACCACTCACGTGCCCATTTCTGTACTGTTTTAGAACAGCTCTGTCACAGTTTCTGTCTTGTATATACACACAAACTTACAGAGAATTCCGCTGTTGAGTTTATTTGAATGAGTCTTTATTTTATTTATTAGTTTATTATTTACTTTTGAGGCAGGATTTGGCTGTGTATCTGAAGCTAGCCTTGAGCTTACAATCCTCCTGCCTCAGCTTTCTAAGTGCTGGAATTACAGGCATGTTATACCATACCAAACATGCTTGCATAATTTTCTCTTGATTTTTCAACAGGGTTTCTGTGTAGCTCTGGTTGTGCTAGAACTCACTCTGTAGACCAGGCTGGTCCCAAACTCACAGAAAGCTACCCACTTCTGCTTCCTAAGTGTTGGGATTAAATGCATGCACCACCACTGACCAGCCCATGCTTTAATAATTTAAAAGTCACTCAACAATTGGATATTTTTTGTGTTTTCCCATTGTACTAAGTACTTAAGATCTAGCATAGCATTTGGAAAGTCCCCTCTATGATATGTTCTTTTTATTAGACTCTAATTTTATTGAGGAAAACAGCTTGCATTTGTGTCTATAATATTGAATATCAGCATCCCATATAGTTACTACATACAGGAGTTGGAGAGCCAAAAAAAGCCTTTTTATTATTGTCTAATAGTATATTTTAATCTAATCCTAGTTAATTGTTTTAGTTTGTCTCTTGTAATTTTCTCCTTAATTTTCTCTCTGCTTACTCACCTATCACTTGGTAACTATTTCTTCTGTATAGGTAATATGTTCAGATACGCTTTGACTTTATGCATCCAGCATTATTTTCAAAGTCTGTCCCTTTAAGGATTTTTCCTTGGACTATTGTTTTTCTAGAGTCCCCCTGAAAGTGGAGCAGGCAAACAATGCTCGAGATGCTCTGGCAAAGACGGTCTATAGCCATCTCTTTGATCACGTGGTAAACAGGGTGAATCAGTGCTTTCCTTTCGAAACATCTTCTTATTTTATTGGAGTCCTGGATATTGCTGGTTTCGGTAAGCATTGTTTCTTTTGTTAATTTATGTTTGATTTCTTTTAAAAACAAAACAAATATAACAATGTTTTCTCTAAAGCTGTTGTGGTAACCTTTCTCATTGCTATGGCCAAATACTAGAAGGAAGCAAAAGAAGGCAGTGTTTACCCTGCCTTGAGGTTCCAGAGTTTTCAGCCTTGGTGGAACAGACTTGCTGGTATCCTGAAGGCCAGGAGGGGAGGGGGCAGAAGAGGAGAAAGAGGAGGTGGGGAGAGGATGTGACTATATATGGTAGCTTTTTGATCTCTTGTTGCACTTGGACCCCCAGCCCCTGAGATGGTACTTCTCACATTCAGGGTAGGACTTTCTGTTTGGTAGCATTCTCTGGAAAGACCCTCACAAACACCAGGGGTGTGCTTTAACAATTTTCTTGGTATTTACTTATCAGTCGAATCAAGTTGACAATCAAGGTAGAAGTATTAGAAACCTTTTCTTCTTGTGATTCACTTGACATAATTTCTTTAAGTGTTCATGTCTGCACCTCATAATGCAGCTTTCAGAGAAAGCTAATTAGTCCTAAATTAAAACATGATCATCTAAACTGTTCAGTTGAGAGGTCTCCATACTCAGCTGAACGAAAGATAACCCCCTGAGTGCTGCTGCTAAAAATAACAAAGCTGGAATATAGTTTCAGAACACATAAACTCCCATCACTGATGAGATTTCATCATCTTTAGACACTTGTTAGCATGACACACATGTTCAGAGTGTGAAATTGTAGAACCTCATGGATCTTAGACATAATTCAACCCTCAACTTTAGAATGAATCACTGTCATAGAATTTTTGGTAACAGATTAAACCAGAAGAAAATCTCCTAAAGTACATACATTTTAAATCATTTTTGTACTCTAGGTTGCTTTAGTGCCTGCGTTTTAGAAAATAATGTTAAAAAGAGTTTACTTCTAAGTTTTTGACTTTCATACTGTAGAACATTTATGTGATGGGGCACTTTTTTTTTTTTTTTGGTATGGTAGAACAAGGTATTTCTGATATGTAGTTTTAGTGCCTGACAGTATATGTCTTGAGTTAACACATTTTGGGGACATAGAACAAACAATTTTGTGTGTTTTTTAAGCCCAGTTTTAAATTAAACCATTGACACAGCAACTCCTGGGATAAATTTATGCACATTGTTGATGGTGACAACTCTATTCTGTTTTTGTGATTACAGAGTACTTTGAGCACAACAGCTTTGAGCAATTTTGTATCAACTATTGCAATGAGAAACTTCAACAGTTTTTTAATGAAAGGATCCTGAAGGAGGTGAGTAATGATATTTAAATTTAAGGTTCCCATTAAGCTGTTTACATTTCAAGGAAGAAAATCATGTTGCAGTTACCCTGACTGGTGGTGTCTGACTTGAGGTGGCAGGTGGTCCAGCAAATGCTGGCAGTTCAGCTGAAGTTTGGGGCCCTTGTAAGAGCTAAGAGGCAGCTTTGCAGGAGGAAGGCCTGTGATTTCTTACCAGTGACTTTCATTAGTAAACCTCAGCTTACCATTTTTCCTCTTGATTTGGTTGTTTCTATTTCTGCCACTGTCCTTCTCAGTGTCTGCTTCTGCTTGCTCTGCCCATTTTGTTACCTCTCTATGAACATCAGCAAAGCCACCAGTCAGGAAATTTTGAGTAGCCACTGGCCAGGAGTACCTCTGGCTAGCACTGTGCCTACTGTGCCATTTTGTGTGCTACAAACTGCTTTTGAATGGCCTGTCTTTGGCCAGCCACCGTTTGCTCTTCAGGAAGGAATTTACTTGCTCTGCTCTCAGTATAACTCTGGGCATGGCTGACATTCAACATACCAAGATAGACTAGGAAAAGTTATTTTATGATTCTTTAGAATTTAGTCAACACAAAGATAGCTTTGGATAAATTGATTTATTCCAAGGCTCATTATTTTCTCCCCTAAAACCTGAATTCTCCAATATTTCCTACCAGTACCTTTGTTTTCCTTCCTCTGTGCTGTCTGCGATAGGTTTTGCTGATTGAAGATGCTAGAGTAGAGGAACTGGAAAGTTTATCCAACACAGCCGTCATTGTTCAGATGAGGAAGGCAGGTCTGAGGGCATTCCACAACTTCCCTAAACTTGAATCTCCTTTCCTGGCTGTTGGTCCACACCCAGTACTTACTTTCTTTGTTTCTTTGTTTCTTTCTTTGTTTGTTTCTTTCTTTCTTTGTTTCTTTCTTTCTTTGTTTCTTTCCTTATTTCTTTCTTTGTTCCTTCCTTCCCTCCTTCCTTCCCTCCTTCCCTCCTTCCTTCCTTCCTTCCTTCCTTCCTTCCTTCCTTCCTTCCCTCCCTCCCTTCCTCTCCCTTTCTTTCTTTCTTTCTTTCTTTCTTTCTTTCTTTCTTTCTTTCTTTCTTTCTTTTTCTTTCTTTCTTTCTTCCTTTCAGGGTTGCCATCCCTGAGTATTTGAGCTGAAATATGTAGTGTTTTTTTTTCTTTATTTCTATCTAATCTATCTTTTCCCATATTTTGTTTTTGTCTTTGAAAGGTTTCTGGCATATTATTGCATTTTTTAACTTTTAGATAGGCTACAGCTAATTAGTTGTAGCATAAACAAATGAGGAAAGCAAGTACTTTCCTGTAAGACAGTGTCTCTGTTCTGTCCAGCTGTGCTGTTAGTCCTTCCCTTGCTGTAATGCATGCTTCACATGCATGTTTCACTTGTAACATGTTATAATCCATCCTTTCTAGCTCAGCTCACACTCCACATAGGAACAGGAACCACATAAGGAGGGCACACTGTCTTATGTTTTCTTTTATTACAGTTCATTAAGTATGTATATGAATTTCAAATTCACATTGTGTTCAGGTTGGCAATGCCTTGTGGCGTGTATGGGAACTTCCCTGACATAGGTCATGAAAAGAAATATTTAAGCATGGGGGGGAAATGTTAGAACACATTAATTTAAGTTAAACTTATAGGTTACCTATATCATAAAAATTTGTCTCAAAATTATTTTAAGAAGAAACTGATTTATATAGAGAGAATATGTTTTCATGGAGATATTATTGATGTATCATTCTTTCTAATTATATGTATTATATTGCTATGGATTCTTTGTACCCATAGTTGGCTTCAAGTGTTCAAACTTAGTTTCATCTTTAGGAAGCCATTTAGGGCTATACTTGTTGGTAAAATCTTTTATATTTTAACCAGTAACGGAAATGACAATAAGAACACCAAAGTCTGGTGGCATTTCACGTTGCATGATATTTCCATGTTGATGACGATCATATTTGATTTACAGGAACAAGAACTGTATCAGAAAGAGGGCCTGGGTGTTAATGAAGTCCATTACGTGGACAATCAGGACTGCATAGGTATGGGTACTGCTATTCTGCCTTTGGGAAATATAGGGGAGACAATGGATGCATTTACTGGGAACAACTCTGTGTTCAATGAAACCACTGAACATCGTTAAAGGACATAGTTAAAGGACTTGGGACTGTGGTATTGGAGATGGGGTCTTTAGTAGTACACCTTGTCAGTTATTTGTCCTGGCAAGGCATCCTTGTCAGCTGGGTTGAAAGGTTTTCTAAGAATCTCTGATTATTGTGATACATATTTTACTACTCTGAAGGCTTTTGGGTGAACCAGGTAAAAGGGAAGCTGCATCATTCATGGAATAAGTAGACAACTATGTTGTCTGTTATGACAAAGTGCACAGTTTGGTGAGGTTTGCCAGGGCCTCTTAGTTCTGTTCTCTTCTGTGAATGGCAATGTCTCTCACTAACTGCTTTTGAAGTTGGCTTTTGAAGTTTCATGTCAAAGCTAGATAATACTGTAAAACAGGGGACCCTGCTTTTCTTTGAGTTTATCAATAAAGAAACCTTGTCCTACTTCTCCCCAGCACTCTTTGTCTAATTAACTAATTAATTAATGAATCAATTAATTTGAATGAATGTTTTGCGTGCATGTGTGTCTCTGAACCACATTCATACCTGGTATCCACAGAAGTCAGAAGAAGGCATCTGATTTCCTAGGACTAGAGTTACAGATGGTTGTAAATGCTGTGTGGGTGCTGGGAATTGAACCCCGTTTTAGCTATCAAGCCATCTCTCCATCTCCACTCACTCTATTTCTCTTCTTTTATACCCCATCTCTAAAGTCAAGTGTTGGGTAAGTCTAGGAATTGAAAGACCAATTTGATAGTGTGGTCACAATTGTCTAGACTTTGCCAGTATAGTGTAGAGTAGGAGGCTGTGTCAGTGTAGCCTTTCAAAGTCTTCCCTGTTCTCCCCTGCTCTGCTCAGCATCCTTTTAGCCACTGTGTCTTTTCTCACCTCTGGGCATTGACCATGAGGATGTTAATCTGCCTGGAATCTTTGCTTGTCTGTTGATCCATTTGCCCACTTCTTTCTCATTCAGTAGCTACCTGAATACTTTTCAGTACAGCTTAGGTCAGCATGTTCATTGTCTTCATCACCAATTTTCAAAGAAGTTCATTTTCTTATTGAACCTTGGCTTCTCGTTCTGTGTTCTGGAACTATTCTAGCCTATATAATCTATATCTATGTCTGTCTGTCTGTCTGTCTGTCTGTCAGTCAGTCTGTCTGTCTGTCTGTCTGTATGTATGTATGTATGCATATAGCAAATTGGTATAACTTGCTGAGCCCATTTCACTACTTGTATGTATATGGTTTCAAGGCTGACCATTTTGCAGTGGACAACCAATAAGGGGCTTATGCCTGAGAGAGGCTAATTATCTATCTTCCAAAACTCACTAGTTGCCTATAGTTCTTCATCTAGGTGTGGGACCACATGAAATTTCCCCTGTCCACATTAATATGTCTATTGATATTGCCATTGTTCTGGTCTTTTCATACATTCATTTCTAGGAGAGACAGGTTTATAGCAGGATTCCTGGTATTCTGGCTCTTACAATCTGTCACATCCTTCTGTGATGTTCCTGGGGCCATGAATGCATGAGCTGATGAGTCACTTTCTTTGGGAAGTTGTTTCCCCATAACCTATATTAAAACTATGGTGTTACCCTGAAATAAATGACCATATTTGAAATGAAAATTCTCCCATTTCTAGATGGCCTTCTACAGAAAAAGTTCATGATTATCTCTTATAATCCAAATACTTTTTGAAGCCAATGTGTAAATTTTCTTTAAAGTATTATTTCATCACTATGAATATTTTGATATCTTAAAATAGATTTAATTGAAGTGAAATTAGTGGGAATCCTGGATATTCTGGATGAAGAAAATCGTCTTCCCCAGCCGAGTGACCAGCACTTTACATCTGTGGTTCACCAGAAGCACAAAGACCATTTCCGGCTAACTGTGAGTTTGCCATTCTAAAACGGAGGTTCTACTGAGAAGAGAAATCATTAGGCTAGCAGTTGCACTAGATTTCAGATGTAGTTAACCACGAGAGTCATAGTTATCCAAAGACTTGAGCAATTAGATTATAACCAGCAAACATTGTCTTTAGATGGGTATAACATTATGTGTGTGAGTGTTTGTGTGTATGTGTGTTTATGTGCATGGATCTCCGCATACATATTTGATGATAAAGTTTTAGCCTAGTGCAGTAGCTCATGCAGCCAGAGAGGGAAATGGATACCGAATTGTTAGGGAGATTAGGTAGCATAAAGGGAAGAGGAGACAAGGCAAACAATAAAAATAAGTGAGAGCGAGCCTTTACCGAAGCCCAGATTGCTGAAATGCTGTTGGCTCTTGAGTCCTGGTGGCAGTGGAAGTGGAGCGGTTCTCTGGGAACCTGGTGTTTGTGGCTGTTAAACCGTTTTCTGTGTTCCTCCAACTCTGTGCTTCTCCCTCCACTCAGTCATTGTCTCCTGAGGTAGCACATAGTTTCACCCCTAAGTGCAGAACGATCCTGACCAGCACAGGAGTACTGACTTCAGTTTCAGTCACAAAGGTAGATGCTGCCTCATGTTGGAGAGACTAGCAGTGGGACTCTCCCCACTTCCCTCAAAAGAAGACACAACAAGAAACTAGAGAAGCTACTCAGAATCGCTTAGAGGGTTGAGGGTACGAGTTGGCAAATGCCTCCATTAACAGTGTGTGTTTTGAAGTTGTAAAATACGGTATCGGTCATTGCTTTGATAGGTCAGCTGCTTAAATGAATGGTAACAAATGTGCTCATTTCTATTTACTGTTAACAAAATAACAGTGCACACACACACCAGGTGCTACTAGAGGCCCCTATTAATATGTTAAAAGAGGCAAGGATAATTCAAAATTTAATTTAAAAAGTTGATAAAACATCAGTGGAGCCGGGCGGTGGTGGCACACGCCTTTAATCCCAGCACTTGGGAGGCAGAGGCAGGTGGATTTCTGAGTTCAAGGCCAGCCTGGTCTACAGAGTGAGTTCCAGAACAGCCAAGACTACACAGAGAAACCCTGTCTCGAAAAAACCAGAAAAAACAAAAACAAAAAACATCAGTGGAAGATAGATTCCCATGGCTGAAAACCTCATGTCTGGACCACAGAATCATCTGCTTCATTGACTTACAGTCTTACATATCCCTGATAGTTACCCCAATGCACGGTACTTTGGTGGAAAGAAACAAGACAATATGTATTCTCAATAAAACTTTTGCTAATTTTAAAGCTGTGTACCTAGTGTTGCTTGTTTATGTCTGTTTAATATGTGCCCGCTAATGCACGGTTGCCGGGCACATATCAAAAAACAAATCAATAAACAGAACTGTGACTAGAATAATCCCAGAGACTTGTAACTTAAAGACAGCAAGCTCAAGCAAAAAGAATGAGGTCTGGCGGCTTTTCTCAGGGAAAGCAAGCAATATCAAAGCAACACACCCAATTTACAGAGCCCGTTTGTTTTGCCGTGTGTTTTTGGGACTGAAGGTGATGGTCATTCATGGAGACTTGGCATTGTCTGAGTGCTTTTACTTGAATGATTTCATTTAATTGTATTAGTACGCTCGTTTTACAGATGAAAGACAGACAAGGGGAGATAAGTGAGTTGCCTGAGTGGTATGTGAGGATGGTGGATTAGGAGGCAGGTGAGGTGGTGTGGCCACAGAGACCCTGTTCTGGCTCCTGGGTGATGGTACTTCTTCTTTTCAAAGAGCTCAGACCTGGGCTCCCATGGCTTAGTCTTTCCATTTTAAATGATACTCTCTCCTTCAGCCTGGGTTATTTTTAGAGACATAAGTGATCACACATGTGAAAGTATTTTGGAAAGTTTAAATAATCCAAGTATGAAATACTGTAATTAAGTGTTAAGGCTCAAGGAAATGGTATAGTTTCCTTGAAGTGGTTTCAGGCTCGTTGTGTAAAATAAACGTATGGTTGGTTTGAGATACCAGAAGTGTCTTGTGCTGACCTCTACACTTGGGAATCATTCATTTAAAACTCCCCCAGCCCCCAGTGATTCTAATAAGCATTAAGATTGAGCTTTAGAAATAGGTGGTAAATTAAAAATATTAATGTTTTATGTTCACTTTTAAATGAAGTTTTATTTTAAAAAAAGGATTTTATTTTTATGTGTCATCATGGCAGTGCCAGCAGAGTTCAGCAAAAGATGTTGGGTCACTTGGAATTGCAGTGGTTTTGGGCTGCCAGACATGGTTCCTGGAAACTGAGCTCAAGTCTTCTGGAAGAGCAGGAAACACTCTTTTTTTTTTCTCCATGAATTTACTTATATATTCACTTTACATCCTGGTCACAACTCCTCCCTCCTCACAAATACCTCCCTTCATTATCCCCTTCCCTTCTCCTCTGAGGAGAAGGGAAAGCTGTCCCCCCACCTCCCTTGGGTACCACCTCATCCTGAGACATCAAGTTGCAACAGGACTAAGCGAATCCTCTCCCACTAAGGCCCAACCAGAAAATCCAGCTAGGGGTAGATAGGGGATCCACAGACAAGCAACAGAGTCAGACACAGACCCCTGCTCGCCAATTTGTTAGGGAACCCTCGTGAACACCAAGCTGCACATCTGCTACAAAAGTTGGGGGGGGCTAGGTCCAGCCCATGCATACTCTTTAGTTGGTGGCTCAGTCTCTGTGAGTCCCCACAGGCCCTGGTTGGGGCCTAGTTGACTCCGTAAGTCTTCTTGTGGTGTTCTTGACTCCTCTGGCTTGCTCAGTCGTACCCCCATTTTCTCACAAGACTCCCTGAGCTCTGCCTGATGTCTGGCTGTGGGCCTCTGTATCAGTTTCCTTCAGCTGCTGGATGAAGCCTCTCAGAAGACAGTTATGCTAGGTATCTGTCTGCAAGCATAGCATATTTCTATTAATGATAATTAATAGTGTCAGGGGTTGGCTTTCTCCCATGGGATGGATGGGTCTCTAGTTCGACCCGCTATTGTTGTCTATTTTCTCAATCTCTGCTCTGTCTTTATCCCTGTGCATCTTGTAGGCAGGACAAATTTGGGGTTGAAAGTTTTATGGGTAGGTTATGTCCCCTTCCCTCCACTGGAAGTCCCGCCTGGCACACATGTGTATGTATTTTGTGTATGTCATTCATGTATGTATATATGTTTTCTGTGTGGTATTTATGCATGTGTACATATTTTGTGTGTGATAGGCATACATTGTATGTATATTTTGTGTGTGGCAGGCATGTGTGTATGTTTTATGTGTGACAGGCATGTGTGTATGTTTTATGTGTGGCAGATATGCATATGTGTATGTTTTGTGCAAAGAGGCGGGTATATGTATATTTCCTGTGTGGCAGGTGTACATGTATGTATGTTTTGGTCTTATACCAATTTTTTTCCACTAAGATATAACCAAATTTGATTAGATTCTACAAGTACTTTAAGGTGTTTTTGATATTTAAAAGTACTATGATTATGAAAAATGTGAAAGTTCCCTTATGATTTTAGGTACTTTGCATCTGTAGTCATCTAAGGAGTCACTGACAGTCTTCTTGGTAACACTGTAACTTATATGTGTACTTTCCCCCTCAGATTCCCAGGAAATCTAAGCTGGCGGTCCACAGGAACCTTAGAGACGATGAAGGCTTTATCATCAGGCACTTTGCAGGGGCTGTGTGCTATGAGACAGTGAGTACAGCATTACTGAGGAGAAAGCAGTCGGTGCTGAAACTACCCTCTGCAGTACAGTAGTGTCTGGCTGGTTAGACTTAGCCTTAAAAATTCGGTTCCTTGGTACTAGTCACCCTTAAAGTGCTGAATACACATCATGTATTCAGACAGCGTGGGCATGGGACGTTTGTGTTGTCTTAGGAAACAACATGGGACAGACAGAGTTCAGGTAGGGTATATTTACCACAGTACAGATAGAAACATTTTATTTTATTTTTTTCAGACCCAGTTTGTGGAGAAAAATAATGATGCACTACATATGTCTCTTGAATCCTTGATATGTGAGTCCAGGGATAAGTTTATACGGGCATTATTTGAGTCATCCACAAATAACAACAAAGATACGAAACAAAAGGCTGGAAAACTTAGCTTCATCAGCGTGGGAAACAAGTTCAAGGTATTTGTGCTAAATAACTTAATCACTGGGCTTTTTTTGTTGTTGTTGTTGTATTTAAGATTAAAAAAAGAAAAAAAAACATTGTTTTATATTGTAAAGTAGATCACGGAAGTGCCACAGGTATGTCTCAAGAAAAGACCCTGTGTTATTGATACTGTAAGATCTAACTGTAGTCCTAGTTAACTGAGTGTACAGAAATGCTTATATTTTCAGGCCGTGTTCCTACACTGCGTATCTGATTGATTCTCCTGATGTTCTTGCTTCCACATACTGCCTGCCTTCAAGTCTCCTCTTTCCCACGTGTTTTCTGTTTCCTTCCTTGTTCAGCAGTTTGGTTTAGCTGCCATAGTTGAGCTCGGGATGGCTAGAGAGGACTAGTTGAGGAGTGAGGAAAAGCAGGCACAGCCAGGGGCCTCAGGTAAATGAGCATCTTCACAGACTCTGATTCACAGCATGGCTGCTATGCTAAAGAGCCTGTCTCAAGGGAATGGTCCAGTTTGTAATTCATTTCCATGCGTTTTCTCTCATGGCATCATGGGCATGCATATTACAGTAAAACATGATTGACGCTTTTGATAACCTTTATAAAAGAGAAGTGCTCTCCCTGGTGTGGCAAACTCTTCAATTTGCTGATCTAACTTTAAGGAATAATTTGTTTTTATCAATCTTGAATCAAAATTAATTCTTTGAGGTCTAACAAGGACTATTTTAAAAGAAGGTGTGTTTTAGTGATAGAATGCTATTAATCACTTGTAATTATTGTTTAGTATAAAATTAAAACCTTAATAAATTATTACAATGCATAGACTAAAGAAATGCAACTAAATTCTCTCTAAATTTCCACAAAGTATCATTATATTTCTTATACAACTGCTCTTTGCCTTTTGAAAGGTATACTTAAATATTTAAAATGATATAATTAGGAAGAGTATATTTACGTAGAGCAGTGTGTTTCATTCTTCCTAATGCTTCGACCCTTTAATACAGTCCCTCATATTGTGGTGATCCCACCCATAGCATTATTTCCATTGCTACTTCATAACTAATTTTGATATTGTTATAAATTGTAATGTAAATATCTGATATGCAGCATATCTAATACTTTATTCCCGGGGGGGGGGGTCGAAACCCACAGGCTGAGAACCACCAATGTAAAGAGATCTGTGGTGCTTACTAGTAGCAGAAACCTTCTCAAATCCCTTTCTAGTTGAAATGGGTCTTGAACTGGGCTTGGTGACACAGGCCTCTGATCCCAGCTCCGGGGATGAAGAACTAGGAGGAGGATTTAGATTTCAAGGCTGGTCTCTGGTACCTGGATCAAGATCAGCCAGAGCTATGTGAGACCCTGTCCCAAAGCCAACAGCCAACCAAAAAAGACAAACAAAAAGAAAACAGAAAGAATTGACATGGATCCTAAATATCAAATTTGACACTTACATGTCTAAAAGCTATGTTTCTTTTTAAAAATTTTAAAATGTAAATATAGAAGAAATCACTTTTAGATAGCAGAATTTGTTTAAAAATGTATTGATTATGAGTCATTAATATACTCAGTGAGCAATATTTTTTTATGTAAGATTTTTCCATTCCAGATTAAACACTTAAAAACAAGTTGGTTTGAAAATAGCATGTTGGCAAGCTGCGGCGTCATGGCTCCTGTGGTCCCAGGTGACTCAGGAGACCAATGAAGGAGGATCCTGTGAGTGTAGGCATTCAGAGCCAGGCTCTTATATAAATATAGTGCTAATGCTAGTAAGAATGTATTTAAAATGATAGATATCATAAACATCATTTTATTTGGAGGCTTTTAATACATTGTAACTGTTCATATATATAACTTATCTACATTTTGCACTGACTGCTGAAAATTCTCAGTGAGTGATATGAACAATATATTCCACATACATTTTTCTCTGATTTGCTTTAAAATGAAGTCTTTTTTATTTTTATTTTGAAACAGGGCCTCATTATGTAACCCTTACTGGTCTGAAACTCACAATATAGACCAGGCTGACCTTGAACTCCCAGAAATCCACCTGCCTTTGCCTCCTGAGTGCTGGGATTAAAGGCATGTGCTACCATACTGGGGTGATATGGAGTCTTAATAGGACTCTTCACTTTAAACATACTTCAGTAGCTCATTGAATTAAACTTGAGCTGTGTAAACAAACAGAAAGCAGACTCTTTTCCAGTCATTTTCCACCAAGTGAAAATTTAAGGTTATTAAAAACATAATAATTTTACTGGTAGTATTTTAGAAAAAGTAATTTTTAATATAATTTTTCTATTACAAACACAAATATTTGTGTCTTAAAAAAAAACAAACCATAAAGGGCTGAGAGAGCGATGGCTTAGAGGTTGCATGTGCACTCTTGTAGGATATCCAAGTTCTTCCCCAAGCACTCACATCAGGCGGGTCACATGCACCTGTAACTAGTTCCAGAGAATCCAAAGCCTCTGCCTCCGAGGGCAATTGCACTTGTGACATGCACTCATGAATACATAATTGACGTCAAATCTCAAAATAATTAAGTAAATTATGCAAAAGAAGCCTGATTTGCCAAGAGTCCTTCCTTCTTCTGGGTGTGGCTTTGTGCTGATGAGCATCCTTTTCTGATTTCTCAGCGGCTGCTGTTTACTTTTTGCTTCCACTCTTCTGACTTTATCCCCCATTTTAGGGGAGGACAAAATACCACACTTGTCTATGGATTAAAAATGAGTGGATGTGTAACCATTGCTTTCTTTACAAAGAGGTTCTTGACTTGCTTTTCAGTTGTTTGAGGTATTGACTGATGTTGGCTTCTGTCAACTGGTTTTGTGCATGTGACTGTATTCTTCAGTCCCATGACAAATTCATTTATTCTGATATCAAGTAGCTTCATAGTAAGAGAAGGAACTTGGATGTCTGGGCTTTGCCATTGCTAGCTCTATGCTCTTGGGCATATTGTTTCTCTCCCTAGATCTTAATATCTGTATAATAAGCCCAGTAATCTACTTTTAATTAGGTTAATTGTATTGTACTCTTCATCAGATTAAATATAACAATACTCAGGAAAAGCTTTCTTTGAGCAGTGCCTCACTCACAGAAAAACATTCAGCAATGTTCAACACATTACTATTAATTACAGCTATGCTCAACACATTATGTTAATTTAAGAATTAGCATCTTAATTTGTATTTTCAAAGTAGTATAATAAGCATTTCAGCATAAAATTACTTTGTAGAATACCAAAACAAACAAGATTTAAGTGCACTGAACCAGGGCAAATTATAATCAGTGTTCTGGAACTAGGAAAGCGTGGTAACTGTAATCATTGTGAAAAGTTTTTAAAGAAAATTGAGGTTTTTTCTGTTGTTGTTTGGTTTTTTCGAGACAGGGTTTCTCTTTATAGTCCTGGCTGTCTTGGAATTTACTCTGTAGACCAGGTTGGCCTCGAACTCAGAAATCCTCCTGCCTCAGCCTCCCAAGTGCTGGGATTAAAGGCGTGCGCCACCACTGCCCGGCGAAAATAGAGTTTTAAAAGCACTTGAAATATATAACATTTTAAAATAGGAAAGGAAGTTTCTGAAACTACATTAGGACAGTTGTTTTGCTGTGGTGCATGGGCCCATCCTGATTTACAAATGGAGCTAGTTTTAAACACCAGGCTTCGTAGCATGCGACACGATGGTGCCTTATTTGTTACACACCTGGATATTGCACTGCAGCTTTCACACTGGGCATCCCCAGGATTGTCACAGGCTTTTACTCATCGCTTGCATAGTTGCCTTATTCATCCCATTTGTTAATGTGTCATAATCTGCAGCCTTAATTATGTAAGTCTCTGTAAATAATGTAAGTTATTGTCCTTGACATTTCATTATCTATTTTGCATGATGCTGCCTGTTCCAGAGTTTGTGTGCAGGGAGGTTGTTATAATATGTTAAATGTGGTTGTTTTTGCATGTTACTTTAGTCTAATAACAGACAGTTAATATTAATTTATCTCCACTGTATATTTTGACTTTCTAAAATAATCGTATTTTCTTTTCTTCCTAGACACAATTAAATTTGCTTCTGGATAAACTTCGAAGTACCGTGAGTACACTTAATAAGAAAATAGATTTTTAGTTGGAGCATCTATCTTCATCCTTCTGGTTCAGTCTACCTGACAGACCTTTTGTGAAGCAAGAATTATGAAGGACTTGCTTACCCTGTCTTGGTGGAGCTTGGCAGTAGACTTCCCTGGGTCTGTTTGTCCTTTCTGAGCAGCATTTTGTCTGTAGTTGAAGTCTGGACAATTCTCTGCTCAGTGGCAGCTTGCCACATTGAGGCAAATTCTAGATGCAAATTCCTGATGCTCGTTATCTTCTTTGAAATGGAATAGGATGCTGCCCAGAGCTGAGGTTTCTTAATGCCAGAAAGGTCTTAAATTAATAAAAACATCTTTAAATGCCAAAAAAGAGAAAGAACATTTTTTTAAAGATGGTCTTTTGAAACTATTATTAGTGGTTATCCAAGTAAATATGATTACCCTGGAATAATGGAAAGTATATTTTAAACCACATTCCCTTCCAAAGAGAAGCCAGTTTTTAGAGGACTAGAATTATTCTCAGTGCTAGATGTTTACCTGGTAGGCAGGAGGTTCAGGATGTCAGTCCCAGTGCAATCCAACCCCTCATCCCCATCCACACATATATATACCTAGCCATACAAACAGGTAGCTTTTAAGATGGTAAAAGCAAACGTATTTTAATATTAATGATAAACCATGTAATTATTATAGTAACATTCTTTAGACAGGACAGTGTGCTGCTATAGACAATAATGAACTTAATATTTTTGTCCTATATAAATGTCAAATTTATTACAAGTTCATCTTTTAACTGCGTTTTATTGACTCACTCTGGTATTTTTTTTCTAGTTGTTTTTGGTGGTGTTGGCATTGAACCTAGGATCTTGTTCATGCTATGCAAATACTCTACCACTAAGCTATACATTTGGCCCTTGGTTTTTTTTCTTCTATTTTTGGACAGGGTCTCCTCATATAGCTCAGGCTGGTCTCAATCTTGGTATGGAGCTCCCGGTGTCCCTGAGCTTGCAATCACCCTGTCTTTGCCTCAGTGTTCTGGGAATTACAGGTGTGACTTACTGTACTCTAGGGTTTTGACTGGAAAACAAACCCCATGTAGAAAGAAATTCTAATCTCCAAGTAAGGTGGTGCACACCTGGCAACCTCAGCAGCTGGGAGTCTGAGGTAGGAGGATTTTAAGTTTGGGACCAGCCTGGCCTTGCATAGTGAGAGCCTGTATTTAAAAAGCAAAATGAAAACCATGAATATGTGAGTTATAGAATAATTGTGATCCCAAGGAAAGGCTTACTTTTTATACAAACCACTGAGGTCAACTTGACTCTCCTCCTGAAGTACCAGCCGTTTTCAGCAGTCCTTGCTGATACTGTTTTGCTTACTGATGAAGACAACCTTTGGAGCCATCGAGAAAATCATGAATGTTCCGAGTCTCTAAAATATTTGACTCTTAAGACCATTGTGTAAACAATGATGTTGTTTTCTTTGAGAATTTCATACATGTATACAATGTTCACCTGGCACCCTTCCTCAGGAGTCAGGCATCTGTAAACATCAAGTCTGATGAGGAGGTTGTTTTATTTTCATTTCCCCATGAGTGCACGAGTGTAAAACGATGAGGTGATTTATTGATTTATAGAAACATGTCATCCAAGTGTCTGTGATGAGCATCATTACTGAAACACCTATTCAGTGTTGTAAGGGGGCTACTCCGAAGAAAAGCAGCTATTTGGATGTCTGCTACATTATCTTCAGTACATAGCACTTTCATTGTAATACAAACAGTATTTTTTCTGCTTTATTCAGCAAAATATGATCACTACATGGAAGCCTTTAAGTTTTTAAAAAATATTGCTAAACAAGCAAAACTTTAAAAGTACACAATGATGCTGTTTATTTTTAAAGTCGAACAAAAATACTGATTTATGTGTGTGTGTTGTTTGCTTACATTTTGGCCTAAATTTTAAACAGCGTTATGTTTTATTTCCCTTCCTAGCCTCTGTAGAGGCTGGAGATTGAGCTTAGTGATAGAATTTTTGTCCATGTGTGCAAGGCCTGGCCCTGGGAAACAGAAACCCAAACCCTCTGTGAGAAGAGTTAAACCTCAGAGTTCCTTGTTTAAATGTATTGAAATAGTTTGCAGTGGAAGACTTTTCTTTATTGATTTCTGACATTCAATACTAAAATGTCATTGTGCTAATATTTATTCATACTACAGAGATTAATTTAAAGGGTCAAATTATAGAAGTATGACAATAAAAAATTTAAGCTCCTTTATAATTATTTGTGTCATTTATTAACATTAATGTGCTGTGAAAGTTGGTGGTATTACTAGATACAGAAACATAAAGATGCTATATGTATCATCTTAAAAAGTATTTCTTATTCTCCCAGGGAGCCAGCTTCATCCGCTGTATTAAACCCAACTTAAAGATGACAAGTCACCACTTCGAAGGTGCCCAGATTCTGTCTCAACTTCAGTGTTCAGGTATCTCCATATTTTCAGTCTGTCACAATGTGTTTAGACAAACTTTCACCGTTACCTTCCTCATCTTCAAGTTCAACAAGATTCTTATGTTTCCCTTAATTCTGAACAAAGCACAGTGGGCAGATGACTTGAGCAACACTTACTTCTAGTTTCTATCAAGTAACATCATGGAAATACACTCAGTTGAGATATGTTCCTGGCAAACCTGCATCTCTCCACAGGCTGCTTCTAGCAGCTGCAGTCCACAGTAGTCCTCATTTCCCACACAACTGGACTAAGATGGGGTTGGTGTTCCTGATTTTCCTCCACCATTTGTGGGGGAAAAAATCAAAGCAGGATGAAGCCCTTGGGTTCTTTCATGAGTGTGGTTAATCTGTCCAGTCCAGCCCCAGCACCAGAACTCCAGGCAGTGACACTCTGCACATGCATCAGCGCAGCCATAGCTACTGCCTTGCACTTTCTGACCTCTTGGTTTGGTTCAGCTCAGGCCCTGCTGCCTTTCAAACCCTGATGTTCTTTCTCTGACACCTTATTCTGTTCCCCTCAGCCAATTTACAGTGAAACTGAAGTCTCTATAACTAAACTTTTTTCGAAGCCCTATACTTGATTTTGTACTAAAGAATCCTCCCCAGATGGGGCAAGCTTCAGATCTTGACATCTGACTCTTCTAACTCTTCTCACTAAACTTTAGCTGTTAAGAATTTAATCCAGCATTTTCTCCTTGTCTGTACAGGGTTGGTAGGCACCATTTAAATTAATGGCCACTAATATTTCAAGGTGTTAAAACCTCTTCTGCAATGTTCCCCTGCTCAGCATTTCTGTTTCTCTGTAGAGCCAGTTTGACCCCCTCCCCCAGGCTCCCTGCTCTCTTTAGAACTCTGAGCCTCTGCCTGCAGATGGCCTCTTCTCTTACCAAAGCCTTGGAGCTCCACCAGGATACTGCCAGGTACTTCATCCTGTCTGCATCCCCTTCAGGCCTGTCCCTGGTATAGTACCTTCCTGCCTCTCATCAGTCAGCAGTACTGAGTAAGAACTGGGCCAGGGCCCACGGGACAGGATGGAACGCCTTCATTTGCACTGAGACACACTAGACTCTCAGCTGTCGCTCACAGTGGCTTTCAGATTCTCTTCTCTTCCACTGTTCGCTCTACTTCCTTTTCTGTTTGCCACTTTGCTTTTGAGGCTTCTGTCTCCTGCCTTCCATTACTTCTGTAACCCCTGGCATTACCCAGTATGTAACCAGGAAATCGATGCTATGAGCTTTCTTAAGCATTTGAAATGTGGCTGGCAGGACTTCTGTAGAAGTGATTTTCAATTTTATTTAATACTGAAATATAAAACAGCTATGTGTGCCTAGTGCAGCTAAGGACCTATGGCTACTGACTGCTGTGTTGGATAGTGCAGCACATATTCTGTCTCTTTTTCAAGAACTGTGGTCTACACAGTGAGTGGAGTGGTGTTGCTTCCCAGCCCAAGCTGAGCCTGCTCTCACTGGCTTTCCTACTGCAGTCACCATGTGCCCTCCTGGCACCTGCTCAGTACATTGTGGATATGTGTAGCATTATCTCTTCACAGTCAGCTCTGACCATGTCTTCTTATTGCATGCAGCACTCTGATGGCCCCTGCTGAGCATCAGGGAGAAGAGTAGCATCCTGGTGCTATCTGTCCCTCTGTGTTCCTACTCCTGTCTTTGCATGCTTCTGTCTGTGCTACAGCCACACAGCCTTGTACTCACTGTTCTACATCCACATCCCACTGCAGGGCCTGTGTCTACTCTGCATCTTGTTGGGATATCTTTCCTTCATCTTTCATACATCAGGTAGGAACAGCTTCCTGTGAAAGCCAGCCTTGATCCTGGCTCTGGCTCGGGCTCGGTTTATGGCAGTGAGGTGTGGCACTTTGATTTCACAGCCATAGTTACAGATTTTATGTATACTTATATAAAGTATGACACTAATGTGCTGCCTACTGTGCTAAAGAGATGCCTGCTAGTACAATTATTTAAGGTTTCCCTCCAGGAACTGTCTGGTTTCTACTGTTTGTTTTTCTACTGTGTATTAGACTAACTCATCATTAAATAGAATGCACAGTCTATCGGATACAAAAGTTTATTTTTGATTAATTTAAAACAAATACTGGAAAGTCATATAATGAATGCTTGAGGTATTTCTGCATAGAATAATGACTCTTTTTGCACAGCTAATCACATTAATTTAAAAATCTTTTGCCCCTTAGAAATAGTGATCACGGGAGTGATCACAGGACTTGGTTTATTGCCTTGCTTGTTCTTTGACTATTTGTGTTTATTGTCTTGCTCGTTCCTTGACTATTTGCATCTATTGTATTGCTAGTTCCTCAACCTAGAACTGTCCTTTGTACT
Source organism: Grammomys surdaster (assembly GCF_004785775.1). Lineage (NCBI taxonomy): Eukaryota > Metazoa > Chordata > Mammalia > Rodentia > Muridae > Grammomys > Grammomys surdaster. The sequence goes on along the minus strand of NW_021620921.1, from coordinate 7,720,012 downwards.
TGCATGTAATTAAAATGGTATAAAAGCAAAGAGGAGGAGGGATGGGATAGGAGGTGTTTATGGCAAGGGGATGGGGTGGGGAAAGGGGATAACATCTGAAATGTAAATAAATAAAATATCCAATAACAAAAAACAAAAGAAAATCTTTTGCATATACATTGCAGAGGAATCCCGTTTCTAACATGTTCTTAGTCAGGTGTCAGGTGTTACTTAATAACAACAGAGATATATTCTGAAAAACACAGTAGTTATGTTGTATGTTGTCTTTAAGATTTTTTTTTTTTTTACTTTGAATGTGTGACTTTTCCCTTTTAGGCTTTGTTTAGCACAACATACTGATCTCCACAATGAGCATCTAGCATCTGTTTGTCAAGTGAATGCAGCTGCAGTTGTGTGTGTTTAGATTAGCAGAGCGTGGCCTTACTAGTGTGTTATAGGATTCCTTCTTCTCGCAGAGTGTATGTCAGCACAGTTAGCTAAGTTGTAGCTTAACAGGTGACACCATTTCATTGTCAAAATTGTGACCAGTGCCAACCAAACCTTACCTTTTTTCCTATGAGCAGACCTGAGAACTAAATCCTTTTCTGGTCATTCATGAGCTCTAAGCCAGCCTGTACTATATAGCCACAAGCTAGGGCTGTAGCCTGAACTACATAGCCACAAGCTAGGGCTGTAGCTCAGTCCAGTGGTAGAATATTTGTTTAAGCACGTGAAAGGCCCTGGGTTCATGTAGCCGCCTGTGGCCACGAGTCAACTGGGTTCACCTGAAAGGGGGACGGAGGGCGAGAAGAGAAGAGATGAAGCCAAGATAAAGTTCTTTGATCAAGGCTCGATGCTTTAATGTTCAGCTCTCAATTTAAAGGGAAAGACCCTGCCCGAACCCTTCCTAGTTTCAGCAGGAGAGATGGTTGGGATAATCCGTTCTTGGTCACTCGGAGATGTCAAGGCAAGCTCAGCAGGCAGTTATTCTTCTAAGTTCCTGTAGCCGGCTGAACGTGCAGCCAAGGTGGGTAACTCCACCTAGGTGTCTATAGTCATGCAGCCAAGGTGGGTAATTCCACCTAGATCCTATTATTTGGTCTATTGTGGTAAACAAGGTCTCTCAGGCCTGTTCAAGGCTGGGGGAAGGACACAGGTTCAGTCCTTGGGACTACAAGGAAAACACCAGTGGTCTCTATGTGTTGCTTTAATTCATGTATATTATGTGATAGATATATTTTTATGCTGGATAGATAAATTCCAGCTCCCTAATTAATGTATTATATTATATTTTATGGGTGTAATACAATTGAATGAATAGATTTTTAAGTTATTTCTGTTTTGTTGTTGTTGTAAGCAGTGACAATAGGTATTGAGAAAATTGTGATTTAGAGTCATAAAAGTAGAAAGGATACAAAAGGGGAGTCTTTTCACGTTGTCATCTAGAACTGTTGCCTTGGCATCCATGCCCTCTTACAGAGCACACTGAGTTTGATTCTTTTTTTTTTTAGTCAAATAGACTAGTATTCAAACTATAGAAGTGTTGGTTTCTTAAGATTATTTTAAAATTAAGAACTCATGTATTAAAATTATATTCTCTTTTATAAATTTGAATTTGACCAACTGGAATTCATTTTGGCATAAGGAATAGAGTAAGGATATATTATTATTGTTTTTGTTTTCTACATATGCTACTCATATTTTCATATTTCATATTTTTAGCACTTCTAATTTCTTTAATATTGATTTAGTAACTGCATATATATATATAAGCTCTCATGGTAATGTAGTTAAAAGGTTTTTCACGGTGCACAGCTTGTAACAGATCACAGCAGACTAGACGGTTCCACAGAGGAGGTTTATTAAGAGAGTGGGAGAGCGAGAGGAGAGAGAGGAGTAGAGAGAGGGTAGAGGCCGGCCATGAACACGTGGAGAGAGGGGGGAGGGGAGAGGGCAACCTGCAGGCGCAGGTCAACTGAGAGGAGGGGGGGCAAGCAGCCCCTTTTATAGTGGGCAGGGCTACCTGCCTGTTGCCAGGTAACTGTGGGGTGGAGCATACCTTGCCGCTGCCAGGTAACTGTGGAAGTGGAGTTTAACAGATTACTAACAGTAGTTACCATGATAATGTACCTGTGCTGACCATTACTGCAGTTTTTATTTGGATTTTGTTTTTGCAGTGTTAGAAATTGAAGCCAGTGCCCCCTGAGCATGAGAGGTGTACCCTCCCACTGGGTCCCATCCCCAGCCTCCAGCACAGTATTTTTGGTTGAATATTCCCCTCACTGCCTTTTGACTTGTGTGCTCCCGTGTGTCAACACCAAGTCTGAGCATGGAAGCTGTTGGACTTTTTCTTTCTGTGATATTTAAGGTGCAGATACTATTTTGACCTTTCCATGTAGGCTTTTTTTTTTTCCTGCCTTAAAGACAATCATTTTAAGATATCAGTCTGGACTGCCCCACCTATCTATCCCATGTGCAGTCACCAAAGGCAAACACTGTTGTGGATGCCAGGAAGTACATGCTGACAGGAGCCTCTGCCAGAGCCTGACATATAAAGAGGCAGATGCTCACAGCCAACCATTGAACTGATCATGGGGTTCCCAATGGAGGAGTTAGAGAAAAGACTGAAGGAGCTGAAGGGCTTTGCAGCCCCATGGGAAGAGCAACAATACCAACCAACCAGAACTCCTAGGGTCTAAACCAGCAGCCTGGGAGCATACAGGGATGGCTCCAGCTGTATATTTAGGGGAGGATGGCTTTGTCGGGTGTAGGTGGGAGAGGAGGTCCTTGGTTCCTCCAAGGCTGGATGCCCCAGTGAGGGGGAATTCGAGGTCCAGGAGGTGGGGGTGAGTGGGTGGGTGGGGCCACACCTTCGCAGAAGCAGGAAGAAGAGGGATGGGGAAAGGGGATAACGTCTGAAATGTAAATAAATAAAATAGCCAATAAAAAATAAAAGAAGAAAAAGGAAAAAGATAGTCACACTTGAAATGGTCTAAAACATTTTTGAAATATAAAAGATACTTCATTCCCTACAAAAAGAAAAAAGAAAAAAAAAAGATAGCAGCTTAGTTTGGTTTCTATCATTGTGGTTAAGACCATAACCAAAAGCAACCTGAAGAAGGAAAGGGTTTACTTCACCTTACAAATCCCAGGTCACACTCAGTCACTGAGAGAAGTCAGGGCTGGAACTCAAGGTGGGAACTAGGAGGCAGGAACTGAAGCACAGATGGTGGAGGAGCACACTGTTTACTGATTTGCAAACAAGCCTTATACAACCCAAGACTGCAAGACCCCATATCCAGGGGCAGCACCACATGCTATGGCCCTCCAATATCAATCAAGAAAATGCCTCATAGATTTGCCTACAGGCCAATAGAGGCATTTTTTTTTCAAATGGTGTTCTCCCTTCTCAGATGACTTCAGTTTGTGTCAAATTGACTAACCAGGACAGATAGCTTCTACTAAAATTGCTATCTGGCAAGTATCAGGACAATGTAAGGGAGGACAAGAGAGCCAGACTCTCTTCTTCTGTAACTTGTATTGCCTGTCTGTTAATGCTGACCGGAAAAGTTCATGTTGGCTTGACCATTTATTAGAGTTAAATTAATACTTCATATTTATCCTATAGACTCAGATTCTCAACCAATAGATAAGTATTTTTTGAGAACTTAGCAGAAGCGGTCTTATTTTGAAGCTGGGGCTAGAAACTAAGACCTTGGACATGCAAGGCTAGTGAGCTACTTGGTAGTAGTAGTTCCAACCCAGTAAAAGTGTGTGTGTGTTGTGTATATGTGGTGTATGTATATGTGGATGTGGTGTGTGTATGTGTATATCTATGTGTGTGTCATGTGTGTATATGTGGTGTATATATGTGTGTGTGTGTGCTGTGTGTGCATGTATATGTATATTACACATGATATTTAAATAGTAAATTTTTCCCTTTTGCTTCATATTAGTTCTTGAAAAAAATGTAGAAATAGAGACTTTTTCAGAAATTTTACTCTAAAATTGCCTTAGGACTTAAAGTGATCAAATGCAGGACTTTGCTTTATGTACTTTTGTGGAATTTAGAAAGATACAAGTCATACTGGAGCCTTCTGGATGGACTGCCTCTGGGAAATGGTCAGCTGTGCTGATTTCACATTTCCTTGTGGCTTCTTTACTTGATAAATAAGCCAGGACTCACTGACTGGAGGTGTGATTTCTTGGTTCATCCTCACTGCTGATCCTCCATCCCTATAAGCTGACTTTTCATAAACTTGTAAAATTGATGGGTTACTCATATGTCACCCTGGAATTCCAAACTGTGACTGGAAATTATTTGTGCTCATGACTCTAGGTATGGTGTCTGTGTTGGACCTAATGCAAGGGGGCTTCCCTTCAAGAGCCTCATTTCATGAACTTTATAACATGTACAAGAAGTACATGCCAGAAAAACTTGCAAGATTGGATCCAAGGCTATTTTGTAAGGTATAAATGCCGTTTCAATAGAAATTTCTTAGCAACAAATCTTTTCTACTAATTTGTAGTTGAAACTCAACTTTTAAAACTTGTTTTTCAGGCTCTTTTTAAAGCTTTGGGATTAAATGAAGTTGACTACAAGTTTGGGCTAACAAAAGTATTTTTCAGACCTGGCAAGGTAAATATATATGATAGTTGGGCTTCGTATGTATATTCTTAGTTATTAGTGATTTATATTATCACAACATTATATGAAATAGCATGAGATTATGTTTCTACTCACACAGGTTTCCTGTTTGGGGGTGTTTCTTATTCTGGGTTTAAATTATAGTTTTAATCAATATTGGAATCAGAGGATTGTTTAATTTTTTTTAAATAAGAACTAACCAAAACTTTCTAACATTTTAAATAAGTTGAAACCATTTCTAGAATACTTTAATAATGGGCCAGATAGATAGCTCAGCATGTAACCCAAGCTGTCACAGAATTCTCTATCTAAATTAGCCCAGACTCCTAAATGCCAGAACTATAAGCATGTACCAGCTTGCTTAGTAGGTGTCGTAGTATGTTGGAGTTTCCATTGTGAGAAGGTTTCACTGGAGTGTGGTAAATACATAAAGCATATGAAGCTCGATTGGAGTTTGTACTGATTGTTGTCAAATTTGACAATGAAGAAATGTATGAACACTACATACATTCGATTGTTTGTTAGGCTAACATAATACTGAATTTGTGAATTGTGATATTGTAGAATACTTCATCGCTAACTGTATTCAGTACGCAAACACCTAAGGCAATTCACAAGTGTTAATAATACCACTTCCATGTTCCTAACATTCGAAACACTGACTATATAATTATTAAATAGAAATAATTATATCCTTATAATTGTAAATATAATTATTTCAGGTAATAGTTGCACTAGTCAACTATCTCTAGTTTCTCAAGAATAAGGTAATTATAATAAATCTAATTTCACAGTTTTGAGCACAAGATGAAAACACGCAATTGCGTTACTAGTCTGAGGTGTCTTTGTCACAGAACCTACACCATTTCCTGAAAAAAATGAAGAGAAAAAGGAAACATAGGTGTTGATAGCTGGCTTCGCATTACTTTGTGTTATTTCTCATAAATTCAACCTATCTCTTGCTCCAGTAGCTGGATAGAGAGAACTTGGGTTATTTGTCTATAGAAAGATGCAAAAGGGTTGTTGGAAGCTTAAAGCAAGCAGATTCAGAGATGCATAGTCTTGTTATACTACCTTTAAGATTTTTATGATTGAAAACTTGTTTTGTTGATTGGCATATAACACCTTTAACACTGCAGTGTGACATTTGGTGAAGAATGGAAATAATTCTTGAATTTGATGGTAAATAGAAGAAGTATTTCATTTACGTGGTCTATCTCTTAGTAGTAATTTCCTATTTTTGTCTAAAATGAGTGTTAGGAGAGACAGTACTTTTGGTGGCTCCCCTGCTGTAGGTGACCTTAACTTTTTGAGCATGAATTTCTGAGAATATCATGAATTGGTTTAGACATGTTGGCCCATTTAACATTTTACCTCAAGTATTTTTACCAATTTTCTGTAATCAGTCATTTAAGAGGGGTTTTTTATACCTATTTTTGCTGCTACTTAGGAATAAATAAGTATTCCTTCCTACCTTCCAAAAAAATTGATGAGGGAAAGACAGAAGGAAAGGACCATGACATGTGGTTAAATTTGTTTAAGTTTTCTGTATACTCTGCTAAGATATCCCTGGAATTGGCTTTGAATCATTTTCAGGAAGTTATATTTAGGATTTGAAATTCATGTAGTTATTTTTCTCTATTTGAACACATTTACCCTTTAATGCTGAGACTAAATTACCTGACTCCTAGTTTGCAGAATTTGATCAGATTATGAAGTCTGACCCTGATCACTTAGCAGAGTTGGTGAAAAGAGTCAATCTGTGGCTAGTCTGTAGTCGCTGGAAGAAAGTTCAGTGGTGTTCACTGTCAGTCATCAAACGTAAGTATTTCCTTCTGGCATAGAAGCTCTTTTTTTAATTCCAGTGCTTGGGAGGCTGAGGTAGAAGAATCAAGAGTTTTAAGGTGTGGGGTTGGAGAGATGGCTCAATGGTGAACAGCACAGATTACTCTTTCAGAGGACTGAGGTTTGATTCCCATCACCCACAGCTGTGTGTAACTTAATTCTAGGGAATTCAGTACCCTCTTCTGGCTTCTGCGGGTATTGCATGTATCAGGTGCTCAGGCAGGCAAAACATCCATACACGTAAAAGAAAAACAAAGAGTAAGTTCAAGACCTTCCTTGAATTGCAACTTTGTCTCAGTAACAACAACAACAACAACAAAACTTCTCACCAAACTATGTCTTATTTAACACCAAGATTTGTTACTTTGGAAGTGAGGTGGTTGTAGATGCTACTGGGTAGCTTTGGTTGCTCTTGAGTCTTGTGAAATGGTTCCCAATACCTAATCTAACATTGTAGACTTATTTTTAGTTTTTGAAGATCTGATGACATTTACTATCTGAGATATGTTTAGGGATGTTAATTTCAGCATGTCCTAAGCAAACAGAATTTACTCTCTTCCTTCTCCCCGAGTTCTTTCCTTGATTCCCTGCACCTCCCCATGTTCTCAGATTTTAACTGAAACCATTCTCTCTCTGCCTAAATGGTATCTACCTTAGACACTCTCAAGAGATGATCTATTCTGTCTCTGTGTCTGCTCCTGTCTGGGAACCCTCTCTCACCCCCAGTCCATTTCATTTGAAGTGCTGTGTATTGAACTCTGGGCCTTCCAGATGCTAAGCAAACTACCCCTGACTGGATGTTGTCTTTCTTTTCAAGCATCAATAGTTATGAAATGATGTGGGTCTTACCTTCTGGTAGTATAATCCTTTATTCTCATTGGCAGTACTTTAGTGGGGCCTCTTTTGTCCCTTACATTCTAACTTTATTAGCTCTCAAAACTGTTTGCCAGCTCCCCACCCTCTTTTCTTTTCTAAACCAAAAGGATTTCCTAGTTTTCCTTCAATGACTAGCAGAGTTTGAACTCTCAGTCTGCCTTTCTAGACCATAGTGGGATTTCAACTTATCTTTGCAGCCTCTCCTGTTCCTCCCCTCTTGGACTCTGCTCTTCAGTACACTGGAGCGAGCTGAGTTTGAGTGTATTTCTGACAGATTATGACAGCTGCTTATATCTGGTCTAAAACATGAGTGAGTGCAAAATATTTTGGATTTCTTGAAGGTCAGTGGTGAAAGCTTAATGGTTGGGAGCTATGTGGAAATCAGTCACCATGTCCCTCATCCAGACTACCTGAAATAGTTTTGTGCATTAGGGAGGATTCAGAAGATGAATCTTTACTAACAGAAGAGTAAAATTCACTGGGTCTATCACAAAGGAACTAGGCACATTATTATTGAGATCTTTTGTTAGACAATAGTGTATATTTATAAAAATACTGTAATAAAGAAACAAGACAAGAGAGCCTCATTCCTTATCATTTTCCAAGTAAGATATAAGCGTTTTTTGACCAAGCCAACTCAGTCAATAGGTTCTCCAGAGAGGGAGTGAGGATTAAAAAGAAAAAGACACTGTAGCATGACCCCAGCCTGTTTTTCGACTGTTTTGGTTTTTTTTTTTTTTTTTTTTTTTCTTTTTTTTTTTTTTTTTTTTTTTTTTACAGTCTGCTTTTATATCATTCTAGGTACATACAAAGAATATGGTCAGTGCTAAGTCATAAACAAAGTAGTTAAGGAACAAACCAAGTGTAGACAGGGTAGGTAAGGAGTAAACACAGCATAGACAGTAAGCATGGGAAGGTCCCATGTTTACTGTATTTAGGGTCTTAAAAAGACCCATCAAGATACAAAGAACACATTCCTCAGCTGTATTCATCTTGAGTCTACTTCCTTGGCCTAGCTCAAAGTCAAATTTCTGCCTGAGCCTACTTCTTTGCTCTAGCTCAGAGTCA
>NW_021620921.1:7674261-7711586 GCF_004785775.1 Grammomys surdaster | reverse complement strand
TGAGCCTACTTCTTTGCTCTAGCTCAGAGTCAAATTTCTGCCTGAGCTTACTTCCTACCAAGTTTCTAGAAGCAGCCTCAAAAGCTCTCCACAGTTTTTCATGGGTTTGGTGCTTTCAACTTTATATATATAGTGCATTTTAGAGGAAAGTGTATGTTAGTATTCTATTTGTGCCACACCTCCCACTTGTGGACTCTGTTGTAACAACACACCATGCTCATTTACCAAACAGAATCTCTGTAGAATGTTAATTAGGAAGCTCTAAAAAACCAAAACAACAAAACAGCAACTAAGGTCCAATCACACTAGGAAATTCTAGGCCACCTGCAGTTGAAGAATTCTGTTACTGTAGGAGTCTTAGAGACTGCACCCATAATATTCACTGTGAATTTACAGAAGGAAGTAAACTGTGTTTCATAAATTCATTTGGCAGACTAATTTTTTTTAAAAGCATTTAATACACTGGTTCTCCACCTGAGGGTTGAATGGCTCTTCACAGGGGCCACCTAAAACCACCAGAAAACACAGATATTTGCATTGCAATTCAGAAGTAGCAAAATTACAGTTATGAGGTAGCAACAGAAGTAATTTTATGGTCTGGGGTCACCACAACATGAGGAGCTGTAGTAAAGGGTTGCAGCACTAGAAGATTGAGAATCACTGGAACATTTAATAGAAATGTGGCCCAGGACAGGTGGATAACAGCAGTGCTAGATATACAGATTACATATTGAACCATAATGCTAGACACAGCAATCTTTTTTTTTTTTTAAATTTTTAAGAAGTTAAAGAAATGTTAGATTTCCCAGTTCTGATGGCTGGAATAAGATAGTCATCAAGATCTTATGAGAATTGCTTTCTGGAAATGAATGGGCTTTTAGTTAATGTTCTTTTTAAACCAATTTTTTCCTGTCATCTTATTTTACTCTTATATAGTGAAAAACAAAATAAAATATCGGGCTGAAGCATGCATTAAAATGCAGAAAACCATCCGAATGTGGCTTTGCAAGAGGAGACACAAACCACGGTAAGAGGAACAATGTCTATGCATCTACAGCACTACAATATAAGCTGACAGTGAAGTCATGGTGAAGAGCGTATGGGTCCCGTATTCTTTGCAAATGGCCTGTTTGTACTGTGTATTCGGAATCAGCACCTTCATTACTTAGCTTGGTGTTCTGCCAAACTGAGTGACCAGCAAAAATGTGAACTCTAAGAGGTTGGAGTGAAAAGCTGAGATGGACCTGCTGTTCTGATTACTTTATAATTTGAGTTTGTCAATGATACCAGGTTAAACACTGCCTGATCATAAAATCGAAATTGCTCATAAAATCATCTTGTTTTATGTATGTTTATAATTTTACTGTATATATTGTGTTTTCTATCTGATTTAAACTTTGTATTGTCAAGTTACTTTTTAAGTGTTTGAAGCTTGAGTAGGTATTGACACCACACCTTTTCAAAGAGATGCATGATCATTTGAGTTTTATAATTTGAGTCCTCGTTTTTCATTGTAAATGTAGCTGGCCTCCATCTTGTTGGCAGTCATCAGTACTATTCATCTGTGTATTTGATTCTTGTTATACTTTATGAGAGACCTGAAAAGAATAGTAACTGATACTGAAGTCAGAAGTAGCCTGCCCTCTTCAGGCACAGTGCTTGCTTTCTACTGATGAGCATCTTTGCTAGGACATCAGTCTGTGAGGTAAATGTGTGATGGAGCCCTTCCATTGCAGGATTGACGGCCTGGTTAAGGTGGGCACACTGAAGAAACGACTCGATAAGTTCAATGAGGTCGTAAGTGCACTGAAAGATGGAAAGCCGGAGGTGAACAGACAGATCAAAGATCTTGAAATTTCTATTGATGCTCTGATGGCCAAAATTAAGGTGGGTAATTTTAATCTAGCTTACTTGAACTTTTTATGTAATTTGCTGTTTTTTTTTTTGTTATCAGTGTTGAAGTTGTATAGGAAAGTATCCTTATTCAAAATATAAAACATTACCAAGTGGATACTCATATTAACCTTTTCTGAATATTTGAAAAAGTTTCATAGTAAAAATTTTTAAATGCTTTTCTTCTTTCCAAAGGCAACTTTTGTTCTGTATTATTCATTTTTCTTTCTGGGGGTGCTGGGGACTGCATGCAGCACACTGAATGTGCCCAGCGGATGCCCTTCTTCAGAAATGAAACTGCTAAGTTATAAAAGTAATGTCATTGTTGAAAACGGAAAGAAAACCACCCAAAACTCCTTGATAGTGTCACACTTAAGTGTTCAGCTAGCATTTGCTGTATTTCCTCGATGGTCTCACTTGTGTGCAGGTGCTTTGCGTAGTTCTCTGCCATAATCATGCATTTCATGGTGTATTCCTGCTGTTATGTTACTTGATTCATTGTGGTTAATACATTACCCTTATTAATTACATAGTTATTTTAAAAGTAGCAATTAATTTTCTTCATTTTTTAAAGGAAAAGTAGGGCTATTTTGGTTTTCATTTTCAATTGCTTGATTATTAATGTGACTGAAAATATGAAATTTTCTGTAATACTTGTTTGTTATCATAGTCCATCTTTTTCAATGTCGTCAATTATGTGTTAGGCTTACACAGGGTTTTTTCAGGTAGTGTTCAGAAGTCAATGTATGTGAATTAGCCTTTTTTGAACTTCCTGTGGACAGGGCAAATATTAGAGGTAGAAAGAGAAAAGCATTCAAGAAAAGGCTGAATATGCTAAGGTGGGTTCAGCTGACTTTACAGCTCAAGGGTGAAATGAGTTTGTGAAGTTACCGCCGTCAATCAAAATTACCCCAGGAAAATCATGCAACAAGCTTAGCTGTACTTTCCCAACTGCTCCTACTAATTGAATGCTATGAAGAAAGAAAGTGAACTTTGGCTAAATGAGCTAGTCATTCCTTAAAAGTATTTTAAAGCTATGTTTGTACAGCTTTGTTTGCAGTGAGCTACAGATATTGATGGCTTGTTTGATAAACAGAGAATCTAATGATTATGTGTAGAGATAGCATTTGCAGACAATGTGAGCAGCTGACATGGTAGTGTATAACTGTCATCCTGGTGCTTGTGAGGTTCCTCACCTCCATACCTAGTTCAAGGTTACCCAGAATATCTATTTCAAAAGAAGATATGAATATGAATTTGTTGGTCAGCTTTGCTAGCTGTGTCTCTGTATCTTTTTAAACTATGAAAACCCACAAAATGTTGAGTTTCTCATCGTAACCACTTTACAGTGTACAGTTCAGTAATGTCCCTAACTGTGCACAGGAGGTAACTACATAATGTTTGTGATTTGTCTTCTTAAGTCCACCATGATGACAAGGGAGCAGATACAGAAAGAGTATGACGCACTCGTTAAAAGCTCGGAAGAGCTCCTCAGTGCACTGCAGAAAAAGAAACAGCAAGAGGAGGAGGCAGAGAGGCTGAGGCGCATCCAAGAGGAGATGGAGAAAGAAAGGAAGAGGCGTGAAGAAGATGAACAACGTCGGCGGAAGGAGGAAGAAGAGAGGCGGATGTAAGGCATTTGCATTGTTCTCACTAGAAGCTTACAGGATGAAGGATGATGGATGTTCTAGAACTGTATTCCTACTTTAATCCTACTTTAATTCCTACTTTATTTGTTTAATTATTTATTAATTCATTCATTCTTATTTTGTGTGTGTGTGTGTGTGTATGTATGTGTGTGTGTGTGTGACAGAGTTTCACAGTGTAGCCCAGGCTGCCCCGGGAACACTCATCTTCCTGCTACCCTCTTCTGAGTGAGGTTTAAACTTATACATCAAGATGCCTGGTACAAATCAACCAATTTTAGAATAAGTTTGAAAAAAATTTAAGTGCCCATTTTTTATAGTTATATGGAGTGGTTAAGTACAGGTTGAATGCTCTTAATCTAAAAATCTAAAAACTGTAAAAATCTAAAGTCTGTAAATTTTTATTGCATTTATTTGTGTGTGTGTGTGTGTGTGTGTGTGTGTGTGTGTATGTATGTATGTTTGTGTTACTTGTTTGCCATGGTGTTATGTGGAAGTCAGATAGCAACCTGTGGGAGTTGGTTCTCTCCTACCATGTGGTTTTATGGGACTGAGAGTATCAAGTCTGGTGGCAAGGGCCTTTACCCTCCTACTCATCTTGTTGACCCTAATGTCTGAAACTTTTTAAGTAAGCACACAAACTTGATTCATTCAATCTTCTTTATTTTATTCTTTGGCTTTTAGAGACGGCCTTGTAGCCCTGACTGACCTAGGTTTTGTTACATAAGCATACATACATACATAAGCATACATACATACATACATACATACATACATACATACATACATAAGTTGAAGCCTGCTGCCTTCCACTTTGTGGCAGTCCTCTTTCCACTGCCTCTCTCCATGCTGTGTTTACAGGCATTATCCATCTGCCTAGGAAATTCCCTTTTGCTCTAAAACATATTTATTGTACATGTTACTGGATTCATTTGATACTAACATACATGTATAGCACATTAGAGTACCCATCCATTGTTTCTCTTCTCCCTATCTTTTCTCCTGGCAAACACTCTTCAGAGTCCCTGGGATCACTATTCTGTTTTCAAGTAGACATCTCTCTTTTCCTCAAGTTTCACATAAGAGAGAACACATGGTTCCTGTGTTTCTTCTGAGTCTGGATTTTTTCACTTAACACAATGCCCTCAAGTTCTATCCACTTCACTGCAGACAGCAGGATTTCATTCTTCATCCATGACTGTGATCCAAGGCTGATTCTGTATCCTAGTTATTGTGAATAAGTGTGTTTGTACTCACGGCTATTCAGGTTGCCCTTTTATACACCAATGTCATTTCCTTTTTTTTTTTTTTTTTTTTTCGAGACAGGGTTTCTCTGTGTAGTCCTGGCTGTCCTGGAACTCACTCTGTAGACCAGGCTGGCCTCGAACTCAGAAATCCGCCTATCTCTGCCTCCCAAGGGCTGGGATTAAAGGCGTGCGCCACCACCACCCGGCTCCAATGTCATTTCCTAGGATTGTGAACTCATCATTACCAAGTTAGTCTAGCAGGGCTTAATGCTACAGAAGATGATTTGTTTGTATTTGCCTTATTGTTTAGGGCAGTTAAATTTTATGTCATTTGAACCAAATTGATAATGTGTGTGGTCTGAGGCTAACATGGGTTCATCCTGCTGTTCTCTGATGTTTGTTTATGTATAACTTGTCTATCTTTTGAAAGATTTCATTGTATGTTAAAACTCTGAAAAGTTCTCTCCCCTTTTCTTAGGAAACTTGAGATGGAAGCAAAGAGAAAACAAGAGGAGGAGGAAAGGAAGAAGCGGGAAGATGATGAAAAGCGGATCCAGGTGTGTGCTTATTGGGCTGCATTTCTCTCAAATAGAATTCCTTACGCAATGAAAGAAGTGGATCAAAACCCTGTGTTGTCGGCTTGGATATCAAAGATTACCTCGGCGGTTAAAGGGAGTGTGAGACGGGACATTGGTGCTAGGGAAGCCATGCTCAGGCCCTGTCTGCAAGCACATCATAGCATCAGTAATAGTGTCAGGCTTTGGTGTCCTGCCCGACTTCCATGAGATGAATCTCAAGTTGATCCTTTCCTTCAGTCTCTTCTACATTTTTGTTCTGGCAGTTGTTTTAGACAAGAACAATTCTGGGTCAGAAATTTTGACTGTGTGTTGGTGTAGGTGGAATCTCAGGGTTATTTTGATTTGCATTTTCCTGATCACTAAGGACTTTGAACATTTCTTTAAGTGCTTCTCAGTCATTCGAGATTCCTCTGTTGTGAATTCTTTGTTTAGTTCTATACTCCATTTTTTGATTGGGTTGTTTGGTTTTTTGGTGGTTAGCTTCTTGAGTTCTTTATATATTTTGGATATTAGCCCTTTATCAGATATGGAGTTAGTGAAGATTTTTCCTCAATCTGTAAGGTTGCAAATTTGTCCTGTTGACTGTGTCCTTAAAGAAGCTTTCCAGTTTCATGTGGTCCCATTTATCAATTCTTGATCTTAGAGCCTGAGCCATTGGAGTTCTGTTTAGGAAATTTCCCCCTGTGCCAATGAGCTCTTTCCTACTTCCTTTTCTATTAGATTCAGTGTATCTGTTTTTATGTTGAGATCCTTGATCCACTTGGACTTGAGCTTTGTGCAAGGTGATAAATATGAATCTATTTTCATTTTTCTATATAAAGATCACCAGTTAGACCAGTAACATCTATTGAAGATGCTTTCTTTATTCCACTGTATAATTTTGGCTTCTTTGTCAAAAATTAAGTGTTCATAAGTGTGTGGCTTTATTTCTGGGTCTTCAATTCTATGCTATTGATCAACCTGTAGGCCTCTCTACCAATACCATGCAGTTTTTATCACTATTGCTCTATAGTACTGCTTGACATCAGGGATGGCGATTCCCCCAGAAGCTCTTTTATTGTTGAGAATTGTTTTTGTTACACCAAAGAAAACATAAGCATTAATCATCTCACAACAAACCCAAAAGAAGATAATCACAGACACATATACCACCTTCAATAACAAAAATAACAGGAACTAACAATCACTGATCTTTAATATCTCTCAACATCAATGGACTCAATTCCCCAATAAAAAGACATAGGCTAACATACTGGATGCATGAGCAGAATCCAGCATTTTGCTGCATACAAGAAACACACCTTAGTGACAAAGACAGACACTATACTGCATCAGAGTAAAAGGCTGGAAAAAAGTTTTACAAGCAAATGGTCCCAAGAAACAAGCAGGAGTAGCCATTCTAATGTCCAATAAAATAGACTTTTAACCAAAAGTTATCAAAAGAGTTGAGGTAATAATTTTAAGGACAAAGAGCTCTGGCAAGTTGTGGCTTTTTGTGTTGCAGGCTGAGGTGGAGGCACAGCTGGCAAGACAGAGGGAGGAGGAGTCGCAGCAGCAGGCGGTCCTGGCCCAGGAGTGCAGGGACAGGGAGTTGGCCCTGCGCATCGCCCAGAATGAGTCGGAGCTCATCACTGATGAGGCACAGGGTGACATGGGACTCCGAAGGTACTGGGCTCTGGGTTGCACCCTGTCCTGGGCTTTCTTAAGCATCCTGCTTGTTGTTTCTATTTGAAAAGGACTAGGAAAGAGTCTTACATTTTAGGTTTTGACATATTTGATATAAAACCATTTAAAGTTGGATTTACTTTTGTACTCAGATGAATAAAACAAATGATTTTCCATTTAGTTTTTGAACTGTTAAAACATAAACCCCACATTTTCGGTAATGGTTGTTCTGCCAAGAGTAAAACTCAGTTTTATTTCTGAAATTGCTTAATGGCACTGCATAATGGGTAGAAATTTAGTTTCTAATACTTGTTAAACACTGACGTAGAAATTAATGATACATGAGTCTGTATTTTTCTAATACAAGTTTGAAGCAACACACCACATCCTTAAGACAGCGAGATGCAGTTTACCTGCCCATGCCTCAGAAGAAGAGTGATTCCTTTTCAAGAAGGAAGGCCAATCTTACTGAAATGTTTTGTCTCCTCAAATTTTGAATTATGTCTAGATAGTATGGTAGAGTTTGGAAGAGCATGGAAGTTCTTAATATTTTGCATCAAGTTTTAGAAAAGTCAGTATTTGTCATCTAAGAATTTTTAGACTATATAAACAGTTATTTTGATTATTCGTTTCAAAAGGCAAAACAAATTTGTGAGAGGTATATGCTTTCTATATAATGAGAGGTGAGCATAGACATGTAATTTTGGTTTTCAGAAGTGTCTAGAGTATATTAAGTTATAACCACTAGATGGGGCTGTTTGCTTGTAAAAGGCAACGGCAATGCCATTTGAGGTTAGATTTTATTTAGCTGCAAAGATGGTTTATGTTCATTTGTCATCACAAGTTTTTCCAGCATGTGATTGTTTTGAAAAGCTCCCGAGTCTACACTGTATACGAAACTATACGGTACTGCAAATGATCTGGTTAGGACTGGATATGCGAAAGTGCCCGTAACAATTACATAAATGATGTATTGATAAATACATGGCTTCTGGTGTACTAAACATCTCTGAGTTACTTTTTCAGCTTGAGTTCCTGTCCAGAACCTTCTAAGTAAGACCTTTCTTGCAGACATATAGTATGCTTTCAAATACCATCCTAATCCATTACACTTACCATCCTTGATGCAAACTGGTAACTTCAAATTGCATGAAATTATAGGGACATTAAATTTCTGTTAACACCAAATCTCACAGCATACGAATGTCTGAATTTTCTAATCTTAATATATTTTCTCTTTAATTTTTCTTAATTCTCTTAATTTATTATTTTTCAATCCTTCCAATGAATTTATGAACACATGGAAGTCTTAATGATCTTATGTCGATTCCAGATAACTTATATTTTTAAATCAACAAGTAATTAGAACACAAATTCACACTATTGAGATTTTGACAATTCAGAGCTGGTGGTGATATTAACCAAAACATCTTCTTTTCACAGAACTAATGGAACAAGACCCCAAATGACACCGTATGTCATTTCTCTTTGTCTCTTTAAAGATTGATTTTATTTTTGAGAAGTACTTCCTGAATTGGAGTAAATTTTACATTGCTTCATTTTCCCAAAAGATAATGAAATTACTGTTTTCCCACCTTTTTTTTCCTTGCCTTAGGAAAGTGTTTGGTGCTCAGCTATGTCAGCCATGACTTGCTCTCCTTTTCTGTGCTGTTGTTTCAACTTTAATAACAACTTGTTTTATGTATTTTAAGTTCACATCTTCATAACAGGAGTGGGAGAACTGATAAGCATAAGTAAAGTACTTAGTTTCCAGTGTGTGTGATGATTAATTGTACTAATATGTGAAATGGGTCTCCACCTGCAGTTTACATGTAACGCTTCTTTCATTATAAGTCTCCCCACAGAGAGAGGATTTTAGTGTCTCTTGATTACACGATGTTTGCATCTGCATAAAGATTATGTATTAGAAAAGAAAAAATTGCATTAAAATTATGTTATTAACATGTTACACAATTTACATGTAAAAATGTATTTGGGTCTTTGCTTCACTTGGTGTGTCTGGCAAACATCTTATGTGAGTCAGAGGAGAGCTCTCGAGGACAGGTCCTGTTCAGGACACTTGTGGTGTCCAACCCCTCAAGAGGCACAAGGAATGGAAGCTCGCAGCATTATTACCTCAGCACCAACCAGAAACTTGGAAGAGTTGCTGAGAGGGCACCTTTACTGTCCCTTCAGAGTTGTCATTTCAGTTTGTTAAATAAACCCTGCAATTAATGTGTGAGGTAAAATTGCAGGCATTGCAGGTAGCTCAGCAAAACCAGAAGATGAAAGCGCCTAGATGCAGGCACTTGTTAGTGAATGACCTGGTGTAGTGTTGGTGAGGGTCAGGGAGGAGAGTAACTTGGTAGAGGTTACTCCTGGTGCTGAATCATTAGGAGACATCTCTGTATAACCAACAGACCAAATGATCAATAGCCTTGAAAACTTGTTTGAGTCACTGGGAGCCTGCAGTGAGTAAACAGATGGAAGGTGCGTTAGGAGAAAAACGGACGTTAATAACAGACAGGAACTTTGAGGCTGGGTGGCAATGTAAAATTTTTAAATCTATTTTAAAATTTAAAGTAGTTTAATTTAAAATTGTACTATTAGAAAGTTACAAAATTCTGATAAACAGTATTAGGAGAGATCGACAGTATATTGCTAAAAAGACAATTTTACTAGATTATATTTGCCTAGTTTATCTTATGGATTTCACCTTCACTGGTGAGCTTCTACAAGGTTAGTTTCTTCTACTATATTTGCTTGGACAGCTCCCAGAAATAGTGTTGTCAATGTCTAATATGTACAGTGAATTCAATATGTATGTAATATACATATCAATTACATATTTGAATGCAGCCCCCTTCCCCTTAGTCAGAGTTCCAGCTGTTTGCAGGCACTCAGGAAACTGTATCTACAGCCACCATATCCATCTTTTTAACTTGTGATTTGTTTTTTAAAAAGTGATTCAAAGGATTTGTGGTTGCTAGCATTGAATGAATAGAACATATATGAAAATGATTAATTATTACGGGAAAAAGGAGCAAAGGACAGGGATGGATGAAATAAAAAGGTGTCGATTTCTTGAACCCCGTGAAATGGTCATTCGGCTTCACGGAGGCTGAGAAGTGACAGTCTCCCGAGTAATTAAAGAACGGACAGCTTTTTGCTTTTCAGATGTCCTGATACTTGCAAGGTCAGATTACCCCAGGCATGTCATGTAACAAGTGCTTATGTTGAGTTTTCTTCTTTTCTTTTTACAATTATGCTTTGCTTTGGAAATGAGGATCTCTGGAGAGTTATCTGAGCGTATCAGCTTGGTTTACCACCATGGAGCTTCGTCTGACTAATGTGCTAAGCATCTCTGGTGCAAAAATCCTTGTACAGCATCTATATCCTGCCAAGTTTCCTGAGTGCCTTTAAAGCATGCTATTTATATCCTGTGCATAAAAAATACCACCAAAGCATGGCCTTCGTGAAATTTTATCTGAGAGTTTTTACCCAGTGATAAGAGATATGCTCAGATAACTTGAAACTCAAAGACCTCACCATGCTTTATGGATAGAGTTACTGGAAAGCATGTCACTAATGGATCCTTCACAAAGTAAAATGATTTTGAATAGGTATAATATTGATAATATTGAGATTAATTATATTTTCATATTTTTTAAGCAGCTTATGTGATGCGCCTTATATATAATTGTTCTGTATTATCATTTTTTTTTCTTGTAGGGAACAAATGGCCAAAGAAATGTCAGAAATTTTGAGTAGGTTAGTGCAGTGTGTTTGCCAAAATAAGTATTTATTACAGAAATACTACTTTTAAATTCCTTTTGATGATTTGGACTAGAACCTGTTGTATGAATGGCTCACTCTCTTTTCGTGTAACTTTTCTGTATGAGAAATGCCAGCCCAACACAGAAAGAAGCCACGCTCTTCTAATCCCTGTTTCTCACTGAGGACACAGCTGGCATTTTGGATGGGAAGCTCTTCACTGGTGCTGGGTTGTGCTCTTCAGTCTCATCCTGATGGAATGAGTATTTTGAAACTCCCCTGGGGATGGGAGTGATACCTCCAGTTTGGGGGCCACTGTGTCTAGCTGAGGGGGAAGTAGAGTAAGATGAGACCTTACACATGAACACGAGTTTAAAATCCACTGCTACAAATGAATCTCCAGAGAAAACCTTCTGGTAGGGGTTTTAGTTATGAGCCTAGCCTTTAGTGGCTGAGCCATGTCTCCATCCTAAGTCTGTAATTTTTAGAAGTAGCTTTGAATCAATAATATTTTGACAATTTTAAAGTAACAACATTAATAAAAAGTGCTGTTAGTGGGTCTTAAAAACCAAATAGTAATAAAATATTACTATTTTAATGTATTGTTTATATTATTGTCTTTATGATAAGGTTAATCAGTAGATTATTTTATTTTACTTTATTATTTTATTTTACTATTTTAATAATACAGAGATGGGGAGGGAGAATTTGCCTACATTGAGTTCATTTACTACTTCTGACTCCAAATACATTTTTTAGCAGGCTTAGTAATATGATGAAAAGATAGTGTTGTTACATTCACATTTTATCCAAGAATAATTTGAATTCAGTGTTATCTTTAGAACTTATCAAAGCAACACACACTCACATACACATACACACAGACAGACATATACACACCCTATACCACATACACACAGACATACACACACCCCACACCACACACATACACTCTACAGATGTTTTTCATATATTTGACTATCAAACTATATATTATATACATTGGATTTCTTTTTCAAAACAGAGCAGAAAAACTCATAATAATTTTCAGTTACTGTACTAGAAAACATTTTCAAAAGAGTAGGGGGAAGAACGATTTTTTTTCCAGCTACTTTATTGAATGGCAGCTTAGAGATGTAGAAAAAAGTGTTTCCATATGTGTTAAACATAATGTATTGGTAAGGATGATAGATCTTGTAGACACATAGTTGACTGATTTAATCAGGTTTTACTCCACATACTCATTGTACATGTGTGAGTTCCACGCTTTTATTTGCCTTTCCCTCCTGTTAATCCTTTTTCCCCTAGACAGTTAAACTTCTGCTTACATACATACATACATACATACATACATACATACATAAAATATAGGAGTTAAGAATAAGAGAAAATGTGATACTTATCTTTCTGAGACTGACTTAATTTGATTAATATGATTATTTCTAGTTATATGCATTTTTCTTCAAATGCTGACATAACTTTGTTCTACTGATGGACGCCTAAGTTTGCTCTGTAGCTTATAGTTGACTCTTTGAGCTAAGCAGTTAGAAATGAAAAGCTATATGCAAATCCAGTTATGTAACTTGCTATAAATGCAGATTCTGCAGTAAAACCATGTTAACTGTAAAATGCAGAAAGGATTAAGTAGCCACTTATTACTCATCAATTAGTATATTATGGTCACTGTGTCCAAGAGATTTAAGTATATACTGTGAAATATACCATTTTCAACCACAGTACACACATAGGCCTTTAAAAGAGGCAAAGATACCTTATTTACTTCATTTTAGGTTTAATATTGAAAATCTAATTTCTATCACCTCAGGAAAAGGTGATATATTTTCTTTTTTTAAAATGTCTTTCTTTTGTTGAATATATATATATTTTCAATTGACATGTCCTCATTATGGTTTTCCCTTCCTCTACTTCTCCCATAGTAATAAAATAAGATATAATGAAATATAATAAGATAAAGCAAAAACAAACATATCAAATAGAATAAAACAAATAAACAGAAGGAAAAGAACCCAAGAAAAAGCACATGAAGGATGATGTGTTTTCAAAGGTGCTTTTGTCAATAATGTTAGTCATATAAAGTGTCTCTTATCTGGCCATTTACTGGTCTGCTGTTCTTTCAAAATGTAAAATGGTGAGAGACCACATACTTCTTCTCAGGTAGTTTGCCTTCATTGCCCTTTTTCAAAGAAAGGTTTTCCAGGTAGAAAAATGGTAGAAGTGGGGTGGGGGTTTACTTCTTTGATACCCAAGAGATTTTAGACCCCTCAATGTTTATTTACCACAACACCTGTGTTCCTTTTTCTCGTGTTTTGAAATCTGATGCATTTAACCTCGTTCTTTGTCACATTGGGACTAAAATAAATCATGAAACTTGATTCTGAATGTGTCTCATGTCTAGTATATTTTCTCGTTTAAATATGTGAAATTTTTGATTACAGAGGCCCTGCTGTACAAGCTACGAAGGCTGCTGCTGGGACCAAGAAACATGATCTCAGTAAATGGAAATACGCAGAACTACGCGATACAATCAATACTTCTTGTGGTAAGTGCATGGAGAAGATGAGAAGAGGAGGAGGCCATACCAATAGCCATTAAGATAACTACCTAGACTGGGGTGCTATGTGTGTGTGCACATGTGTGTGAGTGTGCATGTGTGTATATGTATGTGGACATAGTACCTAAACCACTGTATTTGTTATTCTTTGTTCCCTTGAAAATCAAGACATGGTTTAGTCACAAAATCAAAAGAAAGACATGTATTCTAGTTTCTTTTCTGTTGCTCTGTTGCTGTGATAAAATCCCCGACAAAGACTGTTAGGGGAAGAAGGGCTTATTGTAGTTCATGATTCAAGGTTACAGCCTATCATAATGGAAGACAAGGAGGCTAAAGCATTGGTCATATCACATCCAAATTAAGAGCAGAAACAAAAAATACATGCACTGTACTTACCTTGCTTTTCCACTATTAAACAAACCCATGGTTGGCTGGGCCATCTCACCCCAGTTAATACAGACCAGTCAACTTCCTACACATATGTCCACAGACAGACTAGCCTGGTCTAGACAGTGCCTCTCTGAGACTCTTTCCAAGTGATTCTAGGTTGCCTGAGGTTGACAATTAGAGCTAACCACCACAGTGCTGTTATTGAATGAAATGTATTGTGCCATTTCTTACCCAGGTCACAGAAAAGGATCAAATACAAATCATAACTCAGGTTGTATTAATGAGTGGCTCTTCTAATGCTAATCATAATGGTTAAATACTCGAATATCTGTATCTTTTCTTCTGTGAATTCAGAGTAATAAATAGCAATGTAACTAAATTTTAAATTATCCCCCCCCCCGCAACAGAACAGTTGTATGAACCGTAACACCCAGAGTCTCACACATAGTTAGGGCCTTGTGTAAAACACAGTGTTCATAATACTGTCTAATAATGGAAGCATGCTAGCTGGACAGAGCTCTCGCTGTACTCTTCCTCACTGAGTCCAGTGTACTAGAAATGTGAAAACGTCATACATTTACCTCTTGCTTGTGTTTGAGCACATTAATTGTCTTATTATTTTTTTTAAAAAAAAAACCTTTCTGATTCAATTTCTTCATCTATAAAGTACCTATTTAGTCTGGAGTTCTTGAGTAACCAACGCTCTAGGGTAGTAATCTGTGAGTGATAAACTGTACATGGGAAAGGCCTTGAAGTGCGTATCTTATCTTTGTATTTTGTCCTACAAACTAAAACCCAACAACAACTTTTGTATACCCTGTTTATGCCATCAACTACTTATGTCAGATGAATAATTTAGAATGTGAATTTTTCTTTCTATGTAATCAATAGACATTGAGCTCCTGGCAGCTTGCAGAGAAGAGTTTCACAGAAGACTGAAAGTGTATCATGCTTGGAAATCCAAGAACAAGAAGAGAAATACTGAAACAGAGCAGCGTGCTCCCAAGTCTGTTACTGATTATGGTAAAAACAAATCTGTACTTTTCACTGTTCTAAATATAGTACCTATAAATGCCTATAGCTATACATAAGGTTTTTTTTTTTTGAGTAAAATAGTCAACTTAAAGTTCTCTTATTGTGATCTAGTGAACATGATACGATCATCATTACCTGTCATATATAGCATTCCCTATGGAATAGATCTTTAAAGTCATATGTCAAGATACATTGAATTTACTTGTTATAACCAAGTCTAAAGGTAAGAATCTTCTTGTCTGTGTTGACAAAGTTGTCCAATACTAAAAACATAGTTACACACACACACACACACACACACACACACACACACACACGTTATATGACGACAGCTGGCCTATATTGGGTCCAATGCTTGCCTGGAAAGTGCTTTTTTCAGCATCTCAAAAAGTCCAAACTCAAACAAAAAAGGTTACATGTAAAAATGTAAAGGTTACAATGATTGGTTCACTCTGTATGCTCACGAGCTTACATGGGAACATTAGTATTTTTAGAAAGCTAAAAAGCATCTTATTTTTATTTTCTAAAATTGTCCTTATTTTGAAATTTAATCTAGCTCAGTTTTTAGAATAACTCCCCAAATAAACAAATATACTTATATTTTTAATATGGAGGTATGTATCCCTTCTGGTGTACTCTGGAATGGAATCATAGCCTAGAAAAAGAAAGGACTTGGTTCTTGTGTCCTCCATCACCATGTCAGTTGTCCTATTTAAAAAGGTTCACTGCAGAGTTTACTTTATAATACTGTTGAGTTTTGCCTAGATGCAGAAACCAGGAAGTGGGACAGGACAGACTCATTGGAGCTGGGCAGACTGTCACCTTGGCTCAGATGATGTGCAGTATGAGCTAGATTTTCAGTCCTTTGTAAAGATTTATTTTTAACTTGCGTATGTGTATTTTGCTTGGATTTATCTCTGCACTACATGTGTGCAGGCCAGAGAAAGGCACTGGATCCCCTGGAACTGGAGTTACAGATGGTTATTAGCTGCTCTGCGTGGGCTGGGCCTTGAACCTGGGTCTGCTGAAAGATCAGCCGGTGCTCATAACTGCTGAGCAATCTCTTCAGATCCAGCTCTTTAAAGTTGAAAGCAGCAACTGGAATTTCATTGGATCCCTTGGTACTTTTATATCATCATAATTTGTCTTAATTCAGATTAGCATCAAGGTGATAGCAGGTGTCATATGTTCTCAACACATGGTCATGTGTTTTACCAATGCATTGAGTTTGAGTTCTTGGATATAGTTTTAAATTCTCACTACTTCCTAAGGAAATAAAAGTCAGTTAAACGGTAGGGCTTCAGTGTTTCTCAGTTGTTGCGATGAGTTGAATGAGAGCAGTAAGGAAGACAATGATGGTGATTGTAGTTGATTTTAGGCAGATTATAATAAGATGAGAGATTGTGGGCATCTATAGCCGAGAGATAGGTTTTGAAAGGTAGAAGCCCCAACCTTTTTTCTGTATACTGAAAACAGTAGTAAGGTTCATTGTTTAGGTATTAAGTGGTGGGTTTTTTCTTTTTTTCCAGAAACCATGTTTTGTATGTAAGCAAACTACAGTGGCATACAAGGAATGCAGGGGGCTCTTCTTTCTTAGCTCCACTCTTAGCAGTAAAGGTTCTATGGTTACCTTTACCATGACAGGCCTGCATTGAGTTGTAAAATATACACATCTAAATAAGTACACCAAGAATAGAGGAAGCTTACACATATTTCATGTTGTTTTCATTCAAACTTTGCTATTTAAAAAAAAAATCTACTTTTGTCCCCAAATGAAGCAAATAACAACTTGCTTCTGTTAAGTACAGTATTATGTCAGGGAAATTTCCTAAGAGTTCTATCCAGGAGTAAAAAATTAGAATTTTTATGCAAATACAATCAATTTGTTAACCTTCAGATAATTTGATTATGAGGCATTTCTTTGAGATAAAAATCTACTTCCAACTGTGAAGTATTTATCCTGCTTTTCTCTGTGTATTCTCTTCACATAAAATTTGGTCTGACACAGAATGTGCTTGAGAGGAGTGGGGAAGGGGATCTTGGAAACTTCCTAGGTCAATGTCTAAAAGTCTGTGCTGTGTAGTTGTTATATTTAGCAGAATTGGGATTCATTTGAAACCATGAAATGAGGACACTCTGTGATTCACAAAAATAAAACCTGATGTCATTGACTACAAGAGTAATAGACTGATAAACTATGGTAAATTTCTGTATCGATGAAGAAGAAGCATCTCCCTTAAGAATAAGAATAGTCGCCGGGCGGTGGTGGCGAACGCCTTTAGTCCCAGCACTTGGGAGGCAGAGGCAGGTGGATTTCGGAGTTCAAGGCCAGCCTGGTCTACAGAGTGAGTTCCAGGACAGCCAGGGCTACACAGAGAAACCGTGTCTCGAAAAACCAAAAAAAAAAAAAAGTCTCCCTTCCTGGGTCTCCGAGCTTGCTCTCACCTTGTTTATCACACTAAGAGGTCTCCATAAATGATCTTGGCCAGTTGTAAATTACACAGTGAATATTTATAATTGTTTCAGATTATGATTTTGGGAATCACTTAATTTAAGTTCTTAAAAAATGGCACAAGTTTAAGATTTAAGAAATTTGAAGAGATTAGAATGAATTGACGGTGTAAAGACAGTACTATTTATTATCATTAGTTAAGTTTGTATGTCCCAAAATTATAAACGAAGTACAATTTTTAAATTTTGGTACTCTTTACCTGCGCCTCAAACAGATTTTCCTAAAATGTAATTAATCAAAGTAGCTTACCCCTCTTTCTTCATTTCTTTCTTTATTCTATGTTTTCTAAAAAATCATTTTTTAAATCAGAGCACCATTCTTTGAGCTCTTTGGTGTAGATAGTGCTTGCATGTTGGTCACCACCTCAATTGATGGGATGTGTTTATTAATTAGGAACGTGCTCATTTAACAGCTTTGGCATATTTATATTTTCTTCAACATACAATATTTGTTCACAGATTTTGCACCATTTTTGAACAATTCACGTAAGTCAATGGGTGGTAACTCATGCGCTAACGGGAAGATGGGTTAGAGTACTTTCTGCAATACTAACTTTCTACCAAACATTGTTTTGCTACGTTGTAAGTGGAGTTGTAGAATATTAGACGCCTGTCTATATTAAAATATATTCTTACTTGAGAAATGATACATTTTCTCAGATCAATTAAAAAATGTATGCAGAACAGAGATTGACCACACGATGGTGTCATCTGTCAGATTTCACTCATTTAAAACTGACTGTGCACACTTCTTACTGTAGCAAAATGCTGTCTTCATTTTCCAGCTGACCTAGAAGAAAGATTAACTCTTAGGTGATGATTGCAGAGGCTCCATTGAGATGGTACCTGTGTTTCTGTCAATGGAGATTTGAGTTCAGTGTAGTATGTATTGCACACATTTAATAATGACCCCTGCTGGCGGGAAGAGAGAGATAACGTCCAGTAATGAACATTCCTTCCATACCTTGGAAACTTTAGGACACCTTTCCTTAGTAAGTTCCTAGAATGAGTACAGTGGTTTGGCAGCTGGGGTTTTGTTGAAAAGAGCTAAGAACTCCAGTTAGTTTTGCCAACTTGCTGGGCCTGATTTTTCCAAGTGCTTCTTATTATTTGTATTTCGTTCTGTAGTCTGAGGCATCGCTTCATGGTGTAGCTATCCCAAACTGGCCTCCAAGTCTCAGTGCTCTGGCCTCAGCCTTCCAAGTGCTAAGGTTTGTTTCTGGATCCCTGACTTTTAAATGGGACACGATTGGACAAAAGCAGATTGTTAAGAAGAATATTTTAATGTCTGCTTTTTAAAAAAACCTAACTGAAGTTCTTAGCTCTTTTCAAGAAAATCCCAGTTCTTTTATTACTAGAAAAGGCTATCAAAAAGTTTGGTTTCTTAATTTTACTCAATATGTTAACTTCAGGAGGCAGATTTTTTACAAAATAAGTTACTGAATAGAAAATGTCAGTGCCGTAGTAGTAAATTTCCAATCATTTAGTCACCACCCAGGAGGGTTGTTGTTTTTAAATTCTTCATCCGTGCATCCATCCATCCATTTATTGAGAAGCAGAGTCTTACTCCTGGCTGGCTTGGAATTCGATTTGTAAACTATCTGTTTTTAACCTTCAGTTGTGATCACTGAGGTGCCAAGTACAGAGGAAGGAACAGAAACAAGAGAACAAACCTATCTCCATTTCAATGCTAAAGGCCATGCGGCTCCTAACCTCACTAACAAAACTGGCCCTTCATACTTTCATAGGCATGGGTGGTTTCCTTCAGTGCTTGTTGCTTTCTCTGATTTGCAAATAAATAAATCTAACCTTCCACAAGCTGTTGATGTTTCTTAAGGTGTAAACTAGAGCTGGAGTATTTTCATCCTTTTGGCATTTCTGAAAGTTCCTAGGAAAGCCACGTGCTGTGCGTGGTGATATGTATCGGATACGCTTTCATCCATGTGCTTTGATTTTCATATCAAGGTTCTTGGAACTGCAGTAAATTGTTCTACTTTCAAAGCTAGGAATATAAAGCGCACAAACAGCCTCACCTGCTCAGGGTATAAAGTCATTACTCTAGGGATGTGCTTACAAATTTGCACATAAAATAAAAGCCTAGTCATTTAGTACTGAATAGGGCAAGGTTTAGGACTAGCAGAAAAGGAAGAATTATTTCTTTCCATTGATAAAGAAGCTCATATATTATATTCTTTACCACCTATTTCAGTGGGTTTTCTGTCAAGAGAAATCTCATTTTGCAGTATATAATATTTTTGAAGAAAGGGTCATACTTACTGTTATATATAGTGTTTTGGGGGCAACTTTCTCTGTGCTGTTTTGGCCTTTTTAAAAAACCCCAAAGTTGGTAAAAGAAGAAAGTTTTGAATGGACTTCTCTTTGGTGGAAAATATAATTAAATGAACATATCTTTCTAATTTGAAAATTACTATTCATTTAGTTTTAAGTAGTCATATGTAAGTTATTCTTCACCTTTTACCTGAAATCCTTGTAGGAAAAATAATACTAGACTACTTTTCTAGTATGTAAATTAATTTGGGGTTACTGAGAAGTCATTTTTGGGAATCTGGTAAAGGCTTTTTTGCCAGTGGTGGTGTTGGTGGTTGTGGTGTTGGTGTTGGTGGTGGTGGTGGTGGTGGTGGTGGCGGTGGGGGCACCCATGTGTGAACCATATTTTTGTATATATGCGAAGCTTTAGCATGTGTACTGTGCCTATATACAATGCTTGCGTATACAGTGTGTGCACAATGGTTGAATGTGTTTATGTGTGCTATGCATATTTAAATGTGTGTACCATGTGCGTGCACAATGCTTGAGTGTGTTTATATGTGCCCATTCATGTGCACAGTGCTTGAGCATGTGTGTACTCTACATGTGTGCAATACTTGAGAGTGTGTGTGTGTGACCGTGTGTGTGCACAATACTTGATAGAGTGTGTATTGTGCATGTGCCCATACCTGTCTATATATGATTATATACCATGTGTGTACATGAGCACAATAAGCATGTGTGTGTGTGTGTGTATGTGTGTGTGTGCACTGTGCATGAGCACAGTGCTCGAATGTATATATGCATGCACATGCACAGAGCCAAGCAACATCTTTTGTCAAAGACAGTTCTAAGAAATCCCACTACGAATTGGATTCATTAACAGGCAACTATTACTAACGTTTTAAATTTACTAGTAGGAGCCTCTGTTCTCCCCCTCCCCTCTTTAAAATTCTTGGTGTATTTTAGGAATGATGTCTGTTTTCTTTTCCCGTGGGTGGCTGGTGTAACGTTGCCTGTTCTGTATAATAGCTCAGCAGAACCCCGCAGCTCAGCTCCCTGCCAGGCAGCAGGAGATTGAGATGAACCGACAGCAGCGTTTCTTCCGCATCCCCTTCATCCGCCCTGCTGACCAGTACAAAGACCCTCAGAACAAGAAAAAGGGCTGGTGGTATGCCCATTTTGACGGACCATGGATTGCTCGGCAGATGGAGCTGCACCCTGACAAGCCACCCATCCTTCTTGTAGCCGGTGTGTATAATTCACAGGGGAAAAAAAATCAAACAAAAAAAGGATGGTAAATCCTTGGATGAAACAGTCTAATATATAAGTTTACCACTTCCCAGCTCCTGATAGAAATACCTTATGCAAAGTGAATAGATTTTAATGTAATAAGCCAGTCACTGCATTTCAGGATTAAATGACTGAGCTTTGCACTTCTGTCTCATCTCCAGTTAAGGGAAGATTAACTGATTTACAAAGTAAAATTGTTTTTACGTCTGTTTAGAGAAGAGAAAAATCTGTTCTAAGAAACTTGTCTTTAGTGCTAAGTTCTAAGTTTTGTATTAGCTTTGAGGGCACACAGAGTTCATATTAACCCTGATCGTTTTTCTGATCAGTGGTGGGGTTTATAAATTTTAAGAGTCCTTAGAGGGGGCAAGCTTAAGTGATTTCTGGAGAACTTAAACAGATTTCCATCTTGCTGAAATAGTTGTAAGTTCTCAAATCCATGAGAATTTTTGGGCGTTCAGGAATAACACTCATAAAAATGCTGGGCAAAGATATGGTAATTTTGTGGTGTCTCCCGACTGCAGGCAAGGACGACATGGAGATGTGTGAGCTGAATCTTGAGGAGACCGGTCTGACTCGCAAGCGTGGTGCTGAGATCTTGCCCAGACAGTTTGAAGAGATCTGGGAGCGTTGTGGAGGCATTCAGTATCTTCAGAGCGCCATCGAGAGCAGGCAGGCCCGGCCTACCTATGCTACAGCCATGCTTCAGAACCTGCTCAAGTAGACCACAGGGTTCCAACCTAGCCCTGACCTCACAGGCGGGGAGGGGCCCTCAGAGGAGGGGAGGGGACAGAAGGCTCATCACTTCCTTGCTCCTGGTAGAAATGTCTTATGCAAAGTGAACAGATTTTAATAATCATGGATTTTGTTAATTTGTTCAAGGTTAATTAAGGTTGAGGTAGTGGATTCAGGACCTAAAGAGAGAAAAACCCTGATTCCAGCAGTGCCCCTCCCCCCCTGCACTGTTGTGATGTTTTCTGGTCCTAGACAGATGGCTGATACTTCTCACTCTGCACACTGACCACCTTATTGCTGTGTATTGTCATGGACAAGACTTTTTTTTTAATTCAAAACATTTGACTTTTTAAAGAAAAGGATGTCACAGTGCCTTTATAACTGAGATAATGAAATCTTAGCTCAATTTTGTCCGAGAATTAAGGTACTTGAATTGATTAAGGCACAGATGTGTTTGGTCTAAAAAGCTGTATTTTATCTGCTTCTTCACAAGTCCATGCAAATCGACTTTCCCTCCTTGCAGTGTGCTTAGCGCCCATGATCCCCAAGTTCTAGAATTCTGGAAAAAGCCTTAACGTATGGACTGTTATATGTGCAGGGGAGGTGCTGGGTGTATTCGGCACAGACATGGAGTGCTTGTCTACCAAGCTCTGTGTTACTCTTGGAATCTCCTCTTCCTAATCCATGGCCAGTAAAGGAAATTGTTTCTTTGAACGACTGGAGGTTTTGATATAGCTTTGTTTCATTGTGGAAGGGATGCAGGGTTGAGGAGGTTTTTTGTGACTCTACTGGACTGAATTCCAATATTTTTTTTCCACCTCATCTCAACTGCAGTCTCTCAGTTTGAACTTTGTCCAAGTTATCTCTTGTCACTTAAGCTGGTGATCTGCTTCGGACAGCTCGCTTGCCCCTTCCCCTCTTCCGGGTATCCATTTTGGCCTTTGAGACATGGTAGAGCTGCTTTGTAAACTTCGTAATCCCGAAGCCCTTGTACTTAGACATAGTTTGTTTCATGCTGCAGGAAGCCTTTAAAACACGCCCTTTGTATACTGTTTAGTCCTTATCAGATGTCAGCAGTTGGGACTAATATTTACAACTTTAATATTAGGAATTTAGAGACAAAAAATACATCAAGGAGTTATGTTGACACCCAAAGGAGTCTTTGTATTTTAGAATAAAAGTAGAAAGTAAAACTATTCTTCACACTCCACTTTGTTTTTAAATACCCTGACCTTTGAAATTTCAAGATTTCTTTTTTTCCCTTAGATTCATGTTCAGAACCCTCGGGTACTATTGTCAGAATCGCTCCTTTCAAAATGACTTAGTACTGAAGTACTTATTTATTATTATGACATCGTGGAAATGATTGTTTTGTGTTAAGGAAGTTAAGTGACCCTGTCTCTACTAATAACTGAAAATGTGAATGAGGTTTTTTTCTAGAGGCTGTCTTACTGCTTAGACTTGCCCTCTGTTGGTCCTGTGATTGATGGTAGAGGTATAGTTACTGAAATAAATAACCTGTTCTTTCTCTTTCATCCCTCACTTTTGATTGGTGTCTTTATTTGTGCAGGATACTGAGTAAGCTTTATTTCCTAGGCAAAATGAATATAGTCCTTGGGAAAAAAATTATCTAGGCCTAGTGGATTCTTAGTGACTTGTCATCTTAGCACTGTTTACGGAAGCACTTTTATATATCCTCTGGATCTATGAATAAGCACCAGATGAAAAATTAATCAAAATGTGGGAATTATGATAATGACAGATCTTAATATTTTAAAGAATTTATAGAAAATATACGACAGCAAAGCATTGTTGAAAGTGTGGTTTTTGACTGATAACTCTCAGTCATCTTCGACCATTTCCTTCCTAATTACGTCACTGTGCTGGCCTACAATGTATCCGTTTCAGATATCTCCTGAGTTAATTTTGCCAAGCAGGAGACTGCCCTAATTCAGGCAGGCTTTGAGCCTTCCACATGTCATAGCATCCAGATCCTCCCAGGGAGACTTTAGAACATCATTTTTTGGGGCACAGCAGAAATGATGTTCCAGGAGACCTTGATCCAGCTTCTCTACCCTGTTTCATGGATTCAGATCCACAAAGGCTATTCAAGAATTTGAGGCATCCCCATCAGTTAACTCTTATTTTAGTCAGCCATTTAAAAATTTAAGTTTAAACCAATATACTATACATGAAGAACTAATTTCTGTAATGTTTTTCAGCTCCAGTTTCTTCCACCACACTTGGTGTACATTTTAATAGAACATAACAACAACAACAACAAACAACATGATGGCAAGTGTTTCCATGTTAAATTCAGTAGTGACACTGCACAATGTCAGCACCACAGTTAGACATGTGTTAGTATGGAGATATGCTCTTAGCCAGTGCAGGAAGTTTCTAGAGGCCTGGTGTGTTCAAAAGATTCAGCCCCTTGACTGTCACGGAGACCACCTATGCACAGGTGTATGAGAAGAAGCAAAATAAGTGAGCGCTACCGTGTTCTAAAGGTAACTAGGGAGTCAGGCTCTCACCCTGGCATGTAAAAAGACTTAACAGACCAGTGAGCCCTTTGGTTTCACAAGCAACTAGGAAAACTGTTTAAGGCAAAACTAGGAATTTCTTATGAGATTTAGATAATAGAAACCACAGGAATAATAATAATATTTATTACATGTCATCTTTATTAATTGTTTGGTTTTTTTTTTCCAATGCGGGGATTGAACCCAGGGCTTCATACAGGTGAGGCTCTATAGGGAGGCACCTCTCTGACCTTTACTTGGATATTTTTGGAAGAGAGTTTCACTCACAGGTTACTAATATGGTTCTCAGGGGAATTCACATATGTAGACCTTTGGGTTTTTTTTTTTAATAGTTTTACAATACTTGGTTTAGCAGAATAGTTATTGAACTAATCAGTCAGTTAATACTAAGTTAATAATTTTACCTTATATAAAAAACTTGTAGTAAGCCAGGAAGGTCATTCAGTTTGTTACTAGACCATGAAAGAGATGTAAAGGCCTTTGCTCCAGTCATGGAGTGAAAACAATGTTTGTCTGCTCAGCAACTGAACCCTGGAGACTTACAAAGGGCTGTTCCTGTACTTTACTGTTTGTCCTCAACACCAGTAAATAAATATTGAGTTTTAATTGCTTCCAGAAGATACATTAACAGTGGAGGGCAGGGGAGGGCAGAGGACATTTAACAATGAGGGTAAGGATGAAGTGTGGGAACAGTGATAACCATAAGGGCAGACGAGAGCATTAGTGCAAGACGAGGGAAATCTTGCATCCCCTGAAGACTGCATCTCAGTGGGGAAACACTCAGACGCCCTAGACAACTGATATTCTTGGGTCCTGGCTGAGTTTTAGGATGTATTTGCTACAGCTAGGAGCAGAAGCTAAGGTTAGTAAACTTGGATAGTGTGTCACCTGGCATGTAGATCTTAGCGTTGGAGAATGGTCCAGCTGAACTGGAGGCACCCAGGAAAGAACTTGGCATCCTTTATACGAGCTGTGTGCAAGGGCCAGTGGAGAGCCTGCCTGTGTCAGTGCCTCATCTTTTGACAATTTGGTCCAATTCAACTCTTCTTTCCCCAACACTAACTTACGTGTGAAGTAACTTTGAATCTTGGAAGTTTTCCAAGGGAGAGTTAGGAAAAATTAATGGACATTGAAAACTGCACAATCTTTAATCTTAATTTTCGTCAATATAGAAGCTGAACGTCAAACTACAAACAGGTGTATTGAGCAGCCACTTTTTTTTCACTTCTGGAAGTCTGTCTATTTGTAACTCCTAATTTTTATTCATTTCATGAAAAGTGTGTGTCTAATACTTTCCTAAAATACTGATGTACTGGAAATTCAAATAAACTGCCTTATATGTAGAACATCCTTGTGTATTGTGTGCTTTTAATACAGGGTGCAAAATGTCACACTGTTGGTAGATTTCAGGTGGGGCGTGTTGGGAATAAACTGTGTGCTAGGTGGCTCCTTGGAGAGGCGGGCACTACAGGGGACTGAAAACTCCTGAATCCTGGTCAAACATTTGTATGTAATCTCCATGCAGGGAATAAGCAGGGCTGTTCATGAGCCACTAAACTCATTTAGACTGGAGGCAAACTGATCTTGGATGTCTCAGCCCAGACTCTTGACTAATCTGTAAGAAGAGTTCATAAAAACTGGTGACCCAAAGAAGACTCTTGCCTAAGGTTTGAACTCCAGTCTGGATAGCTTGCCCAATGAAGAGTTTTGAATCTTCCACATTCCTGGTGGGTCTCTGAGAGCGGAAAGAAACTAGTACCTTTCTGGACTACTTTTCTTTGTATGACAAAACATGGATGATCCAAAGAGATAAAAGCATTTAACCTAAATTGGGACCCCCTCCTCATACTTTATACAGAATGTTTTACCTACTTAGCTTCTCTATAGAAACCTGTCCTGCACTGCTTAGCATTACACTAAAATGTGGATGAGCGACACAGGATGGGAAGGAAGGGGTGACAGTTCTTTCTCCTTATGTAAGCATTTCACTTGCTTGTGATTGGCCTGTCATGCTTTTAGCAATTCTGCCTCCATATGGGATGTTCCAGGGATTCGGGATTGGGTTGGTCAGTCTATCCTTGTTACTATTCTTCACCCTGTGACTTTATCACCATATATCAATGTGACATCCTTATTCCATATATAGAGCTTCCTTGGTGGGGAGCCTTGAGGAGGAGTGGGGACTCAAGCTCCTCATTTGAGAGACCAACAAGAAGGAATTTAATGTCTTGTATCTCTTCTCCATGTGAGAATACCGCTTTTCAAAATATCATCTTTGTTATGAAGAAATATTTTGATTTTGGTTTTATAGCTTTCTTGTTAAATGTTGTCACCAATATTTACTATTTCACTGTCATAGCAGTATTACAATAACCTATTTCATTTGCTTATCAAGTCCATAGAATGACTAGTAAAATATAGATACACTTCATTATAAATCTATGAATATAGTACTTACATTTTTTTAACTTATGATATATTTTGCCCCAAATATATTTGACAATTGGAAAGAGATGTGGAGACAGGAATTTCCCATCAAGTAGCATATTAAATGCCGAACTATATTTTATTGGTACCAATATAGATACGTACAGGACGGTGTGAAGACATTGCTCATCTTGTGGAAAATGGGCACATCACGTCAGGTTGTATGACCTCACCTCTTCAGTTTCTCACCCACAGATTGTTTTCCTTCAAAGTCTTCCTTTAGGGTGGCAACAAGAAGAGTAAGATTTTCCTGTGATGTGTGTATCTGAGCCTCGGTGTCTCTTTTTTGTTTGAAGACCAACTCAGAAATCATGGGCAACAAAATCATCTGCTGTATAAGCAAGAACTGCTTATATAAAACCAGAATACCTAAAAACTGGAGAGAGTTGGGGATGAGGGGGGAGAGGGAACACACACACACATGGGGGTGGGGTGGAGAGAGACAGAGACAGAGAGAGTGGGGAGCATACATACCCCTATCACAGAGCTTGATACTACAACTAGAGACCTGACTCTCACGAAAGTGATCATCTTTAAAACTAAAATATTTTTAAAATTTAGATTTTGAAATTTTGTGTGTATGAGTGTTTTGCCTACCTAAGTGCATGTGTACTACATGGCTGCCTGGTACTGGAAGTAATCAATTAGAAGAGGGTGTTGGATCCCCTTGAACTGGAATTATGAATAGTTGTGAACTGCCTTATGGGTGCTGGGAACTGAACTTCCTTCTTCTGGAAGAGCAACAAGTGTTCTGAACCACTGAGTCATCTCTCCAGCCTGCTTCACCACTGCCAATTAAAAAATTAATTAGTTAAAAAAAATAGTGTGTCTGTTTGTGGTTATGTGCACGTGGATACAAAGGCCAGAGGAGGGTGTTTGTGTTTTCTGGAGCTGGAGTTACAAGTGTATGTAAGCCACTCAATGTGGGTGTTGGGATCTAAACCCAGGTCTTCTGGAAGAGTAGTATATACCGTTAACCACTTAGCTACCTCTCTAGACCAAACGATAATCTTTTAACTGTATATTCTAATATATAAAAGAACCAGATCCCCAATACTGTATAACCCACAAAACAAGTTGTACTTGTTTGAAATAAACTTTATGTAATAATTCAAAGACAGATAACACTCTCAAACTCCGCTGCCGGCTTACACTGGTTCTTTCCGCTCTTCCGTCACCCTGTCCTTCACCGATCACAATGGAAGAAGAAATTGCCGCACTCATCATTGGCAATGGCTTTGGCATGTACAAAGCTGGCTTTGCTGGTGACTATGCACCCAGGGCCAAGTTCCCTTCCATCGTTGGGCGCCCCTGTCACCAGGGCATCATGGTGGGCATGGGCCAGAAAGACTCCTATGTAGGTGACGAGGCCCAGAGCAAGAGGGGTATCCTGATCCTGAAATATTCTATCGAGCACAGCATTGTCACCAACTGGGACGACATGGAGAAGATCTGGCACCACACCTACAATGAGCTGCGTGTGGCCCCTTAGGAGCACCCAGTGCTTCTGACTGAGGCCTCCCTGAACCCCAAAGCTAACAGAGAGAAGATGACGCAGATAATGTTTGAAACCTTCAATATCCCAGCTATATATGTGGCCATTCAGGCGGTGCTGTCCTTGTATGCATCTGGGTGCACCACTGGCATTGTCATGGACTCTGGTGACAGGGTCATACACACAGTGCCCATCTATGAGGGCTACGCCCTTCCCCACACCATCTTGCATCTGGACCTGCCTGGTCAGGACCTGACAGATTACTTCATGAAGATCCTGACTGAATGGGGATACAGCTGTACCACCACTGCTGAGAGGGAAATTGTTCATGACATAAAGGAGAAGCTGTGCTATGTTGCCCTGGATTTTGAGCAAGAAATGGCTACTGCTGCATGGAGCTGCCTGATTGGCAGGTGATCACCATCGGCAATGAGCAGTTTTGGTGTCCCGAGGCTCTCTTCCAGCCGTCCTTTCTGGGCATGGAGTCCTGTGGCATCCATGAGACCACCTTCAATTCCATCATGAAGTGTGACATGGACATCTTCAAAGACCTGTATGCCAATACAGTGCTGTCTGTTGGTACCACCATGTATCCAAGCATTGCTGACAGGATGCAGCAGGAGATCACAGCCCTAGCACCCAGCACAATGAAGATTAAGCATTGCTCCCCCTGAGCACAAGTACTCAGTCTGGATTGGTGGCTCCATCCTAGCCTTACTGCTCACTTTCCAGCAGATTATGGATCAGCAAGCAGGAGTATGACGAGTCGGGCCCCTCCTTCATCCACTGCAAATGCTTCTACATGGACTGAGCAGGTGCCAGGCATCTGTTGAATGAGCTGATTCTGAAGTATCAATTTGCCCTGGTAAATGTACACACCTCATGCTAGCCTCATGAAACTGGAATAAGCCTTTGAAAAGAAATTCGTCCTTGAAGCTTGTATCTGATATCAGGACTGGATTGTAGAACTTGTTGCTGATTTTTGGCCTTGTATTCAAGTTAACTGTTCCCTTGGTATATGTTTAATACCCTGTGCATATCTTGATTTAGTCCTTAGTTTATGTGGCTCGGTCACTTGGTGGCTGGGGAGAGCACGCTGTGGAGAGAAATCCCCAGCCTAGTGGAGGTTGTGATCTTTGCAGGGTATTAACCGACAGCAGATTTCCAGGATTTCCTGAGGTTGGCGAGGGCTCCTGAACCAGTTACCACTCCTTCTTGCCAGTCTAACAGGGTGAGAAAGTCTGAGCCTAAGGACTCAGTTTCCATTCTGTTTTTTTCCCTCCTGACCAACAGGGATTACTACTTCCCTTGAGTTAGGAATGTTTGTATCAACACCTGTAAATGTATTCATCCTTTTAATTTATATAGGGTTTTTTTTGTACTCAATTCTTTAAGAAATAACAAATTTTGGTTTTTTACTGTTCAGTGAGAACATTAGGCCCCAGCAACATGTCATTGTGTAAAGAAAAATAAAAGTGGTGCAGTAACTGAAAAAAAAAAAAGACAGATAACCTTTTTTTTTCCTATTTGCGTATTGTCCAAAAATAGTCAAATATGTTCCAATGATTGATTTGAGTTTTTACTATAAAAATGTGTCCTCCCAGGCTTAGCTGTCATCAGATACATGAATGTTTTCTAGTGCAAGGATGTTGATTCTCAGAGTTAACTACATGCTTGTATTCCAATGACCATTGAATATCTCCTTCCATTTTTCAGAAGTTAACAGAACAGACACACCTTTCTTTAAGAAATAAAGTTGCCTTTCAACAGAGTTTAAAACATAATGTGTATGATTCCAGTTTTTAATTTCCCTCCCAATCCCGGTCGTCAAATTCTTCAAATCCTATAGTTGATGGTTCAGAATTTCTTTTCTTGACTTCCTGGAAGACAAAGAGTTTTATTGTAAGAGTCAAAGTCAAATCAACAAGTTCTTCTGGTCCAACTTCCCTTGGGAGATGAGAGAGTGGGCTTCTCATTTAGGGTTTCTCTGAAACCTTTGAAAGAAGGTTTCAGAATGGCTTCCACTTATTCTTAACTTAATAATCCTCTGGGACTGCATCCTTTCCTTTCTTAAACCTAATATGTTTCCAGGCTAATCATCTTTTAGAGCAAATAGTCTGTGCCTGAATTCCACCGTGTTTCTTCCCAGTTATAGTGGACACCACTAATCCATTACAGCATTCCTCAAGGAACACACACGTCCTTCAGCCACCACAATGCCTGTGACCTTGGCCTATCAGCACTGACATTTGTTGCTACTTGTAGTCTCAGTCTCTTAGTCTCTCTGTCTCTGTCTGTCTCTGTGTCTCTCTCTGTCTCTGTCTCTGTCTCTCTCTCTCTTACACACACACACACACACACACACACACACACACACACACACACCATGAAAAAGCAAGCCTCTCTCTGGTGTTTCAAGATTTAATTGCTGCTCGATTCATCCTGGATTAAACAAGTTGTCTCTCAGAGTTAGCTCTACGCTCTAGATATTGACAGTTGAATGCAGTTTTCCTTAGGAAAGCAAATTGCCTTTGAAAATAGCATCAAATTTTATCAATATCAGATCCTATATCCTGTCATCACAATGTGGCCCATATCTAAACTCATTCTGTTTCTTCACTTTTCCTGGCTTCAAAAATTCAGATGGTACATCTCATTCTCAGTGTGCAACTGAGTAAAGATTATTCCTCCCAGTCTTATTGTCACAGTGTCCTGATGGAACGTCAGCTGGTAACCACCCTGGGTTCAGGCCTGAGGAATTTATTTTATTGATTGTCTTTAGCATGAACAGTTGTTGCTTCTACCAATTGCTACTATCCAAGACTTCTTATAATTAAAAAGTAGGTAATTTGGGAATAAAAATGTCCAATCTTTTTCCTCAAAGTTATTTTTACAAAAACTAAAGTTCTTTAGATTATATATACCCTTACTATAGATCTCTTAATAATTTGTTAAAATGACGTGTTTTATTAAAGACTTTAAGACTTTCTGAAGTTGCTCATGTTTCACAAATAATGCTGCTCCTACATATTTGTTTTTATTTTGGATGATTGTTATTGGAAATAAAAAGAAAATTAAGCCTGGTGTGGTGACTGGTACCCACCAGCACAGTACTCTGGAGGCCAAGGCAAGAGGATGTAAACTTCATGGCCAGCCTGGGCTCTATAGCCTATTTCCAAAAAGAAAGAAAAAGAATCTAAGCATAGCTTATATGAACAGTATCACGAATACTATTACTTTGAAAATTTCAGTTTTGTAAAATCACATTTGATTACTCACAAAAATTTTTTTCAAGAAAATATTGGGAATATTATGAAACAGTCTTTGTCTGTGATTTCATTATTTTACACATTTCAATTGCTGGATATTCAGTCTCCGTCTCTGCATCAGGGAATACTGCTTCCCACTCATACTCAGTTCTAAAAGTCTACCAAATAAATAGCAGGTGCTTTATATATCCCCAGTAAACAATTTTTAAAAAGGGGTAGGTATCGAACTGGTTCTATTTTTCTTTTCAAACTTCAACCTACTTAAACTAACAAAGAAAGTTCAACTTTACCTTATTTTGCTGACGTTGTAGCTTTTTAACACCAGGTTCCTGAGCTTGGTTTGTAGAGTGATCTGATGGCCTGCAAGAAAAAAAACCCCAGAGGTATATCTTCTCTTCCACAGTAAGAGTAGCTAGGCTGCTGCTATCTTGGATTTGAAATTACGACAAGTGAAAGCACTCAGCACAGCCCTGCAGGTGCAGCCAGTGCAGTTTCTACTCTCAGATGGCTTACTTCTTTCTTGGGCACTGGTCTCAGAGGGTAGATAGAAATGTGCAGGAAAGATGGAGGATGAGCTCATCATGCCAGGGGGCAGTGATTGTTCAAGCCAAGTGCTGAGTTGTGACTGTTCTAAAAATGCTATCAGAGCATTCTGTTCACAATGCTATTCAAGTAAGGATTAGTCTTAACTGCTGTTTACAATTCCAGACTTATTATATTATATACTTTCTCTTCATAATATACATGTCTTCACTTTATATTTTTCATCATAAAATGGGCATAATACCTGGAGGATTTTGTTCTATACAGGTTCCCTTATGTTACGATTAAAATTTAAAAACAGTGGCACCTAATCTGGCTTGTTGTTACGATGCCACCATGTTTGTAACTAGGCAAGGCCTGAGGCCATGAGTGGCAGACGTGTTCTTGCCACTCAGGGCAGCGAGAATCACTGGCTCTGGCACCCATGAGATGCCAGCGTGGGAGATGGCTCTGCCAACCTACCACACTGTCTCCACAATGCTTGGCTGAACCCCAGTCAATACCCGCCATCCACGTTGTATCCCGTAGAAATGAGACTCTGATAATTATCATCCAAAGGCTTTATATATTTGGTAATGCTCAATTAACAATTTGCCCAGACAATTAGAGTTGATTCCCAATATCTAACCTTAAGATATAAATCGTTACCCAGGACCATCCTGGACCCACGCATGGTCCTCCTGGCTCCTACATCTCTCCTCCTCCTCCAGCTCCTTCTCTTCCTTCTCCTCTTCCTCTCCTTACTCCTCCCACATTAGCTCCTCCCAAATTACCAAGTTTATTGTAAAATGTAGTTTATTGTAAAATATACTGCTACACCCTTACAAGTAAATGTTTATTTCTTTCCATCTTTATAATGTGTCTATGTATTTCTTTATCTTAAGTTCTGTGGCAGTCAATAGCTTTGTACAGCAGATTTTAGTAACTATACCCATTGCCCCTCTCCTCTCTGAACA
Organism: Grammomys surdaster; assembly: GCF_004785775.1. Lineage (NCBI taxonomy): Eukaryota > Metazoa > Chordata > Mammalia > Rodentia > Muridae > Grammomys > Grammomys surdaster. Next base: position 7,678,689 of record NW_021620921.1, on the reverse strand, counting down.
TCTCTGACCCCTTCCATCTTTGCACAACAGTTTATTTCCTCACCCTTGGTGAGAAACAGTCACTTTTTGAGAGTTTCTCTTTAGCTGTATTCCCAGTGTATCTGGGTATAGAAAATAGAGAGGCTGATCTGACCTAAATTTGTTTTGGGTACACATGGGTAAGATGGAATTGTGTCCTCTGGTACATTCTTAGGGACAATCATTACAATCATTACCATCTTATGTCTATGCACAATTCAATATGTGTATAGTTAAAATCAAATGCATTAGGGGATGGGACAAACATGATTGGAAAAGTAAATTATATAACCATGCCGTGCCCCTTAGTAGCCATAAAAAAGGCTCTAGGCTGCTATTGTGGATGCTAGGAAATGCTTGCTGACAGGAGCCTGATATAGCTGTCTCTTGAGAGGCTCTGCCAGAGTCTGACAAATACAGAGGGGATGCTTGCAGCCAATATTGGACTGAGTGAGGGGTCCCCGATGGAGGAGTTGCAGAAGGGACTGAAGGAGCTGAGGAGGTCTGCAGCCCCATGGGAGAAGCAACAGTGTCAATAGGCCAGACCTCCTGAGCTCCCTGGAACTGGACCACCAACCAAAGAGTACACATGGAGGGACACATGGCTCTGGCTGCATATGTAGCAGAGGATGGCCTTGTTGGACGTCAGCGGGAGAAGCAGCCCTTGGGCCTGCGGGTGTTCGATGCCCCAGTGTAGGGAAATGCCAGGGTGAGAAGATGGGAGTGGGTGGGTAGGGGAGCACCCTCATAGAGGCGGGGGGGGGGGGATGGGATAGGGTGTTTCTGAAGGGGAGACCTGGAAAGGAGAAAACAATTGAAATGTAAATAAAGAAAATATACAATTAAGAAAAAGGAGGAGGGGGAGAAGCTCCAGGCTCCAGCCAGTGAGCCTTGAGTACGCTCAGTCATGTGATCCACTGTCTTTAATAGTATATCCTTCTGTAATCCACTCTGTCCAGTTACCTAGCTGCTTCTTTAATTCCATGTGAGACCTCATTTTCAGCTCTTTTGGTAAGAGGCCAAGAACCCAGAATCACCTGGCCCAGAGCAGTTAATAGGTATAACTAGGGGGGATGGAATAGAGGGTTTCCAGAGGGGAAACTGGGAAAGGGGATAACATTTTAAATGTAAATAAAGAAAATATCCAATAAAAGAAAAGAAAAATATTTAAAAGTAGAGTATTCAAACCACATTTATGTTCTAGAGATGCTGAAAAGATTTTCTTGAAAGAGGACGATTCTGATATATAGATCCACCAGCAGTGATGATTAGAAGTGGTGCAGCTCTGGACTCCACATTACCTGTACTGGATATTATTAACCTTCTAGTCAAACTCATGAGCAACACTTAGGATCTCACTGAACTTGGACATGCCTGTCTACAGCGAGACTGAGGATCCCCTGTATTCATTAGTCTTTGGATTTCTTCTGTGAACAGCACCTCTGTAGTCACTGCTTACTTTATCATCACAATGTTTATCTTTTACTGACCTCCTCCTCCTCCTCCTCCTCCATTATTATTGTTGTTGTTACTGACAGTAGCTTGTCTATAGTACAGGCTATATTTTTCTTTAATCCTATCTTTTATTTCTTAGCCTTCTTGCCTGTGTCTGCCAGGGAACTATTATTGTTTTCAGGGATTGGTGTCTCATTAGGGTGGCCTTTTTAGATTATAGAAACTTGTTTTGTTTTATGGATAGGGAGTCTGGAAACTGTAACTGGCCAGTTTTGAACTTGCAGCTGTCCTCCTGCCTCAGTCCTGGAAGAGCTGGGCTACCTCACCTAGTTCAGAAGTCATTTCTTCAGGCTTAGGCAGCTCCGCGTTTGTAAATGGGAAGCAGCTGCACTCCAGTCCTGAGTGGCCAGTTCACACCTCTCTTGCCGATCTGATCTGCCCTGCTTTCTAGATCTGCCCTGCTTTCTAAAAGAAACTCCTGGGTGTAGAAGGATCTTTTTTGAAGGTTGCCTTTGTTCTGCTTATCACCTATCTGTGTGTCACAAATCTTATTTCAGGTCAGTCTGCTATCTTACTGAGAAGCCACACATCTCTGTACTTTATCATCTGTCTTCTCTTACACTTTCTCATTTCCAAAGGAATTTTATAAGCGGAGTTTCAAACCCTTATGAAATAATGTTTGTGCCTTCACTGTTACAGACTTAGAAGTAGCCTGTGGACAGTCATCAGCTTCTTTTCTCTTGCTCCTGTATCAACCTGTATATCCCCCTGCCTGTTTTATACACAATTTAATTTATAATATCCAAAATAACACTTTTGGCTGGTGGTCTAGAGGAGCACATGAATTTATCCACATAGTAGCTTTCTCAGAGTATGAGCAATGGATTCTTCTTGAGTCTGCAATCTACATACTTGACCTACCTGCATGGGGCTGCTTGTCCTCGGTTGGCCTCACAAGTCTTTCCAGGGGGACAGAGGTTCAGGTCCTGGTTGTCCAGGGTCCCATGGCTCTCATGTCCCTGTTTGCAGTGACACTCTGCTTCCTCTGTCCACTCGTTCTTTACACAGTGGGCAAATTTGCCACAGTCTAGGAGTTTGCAGGGGTCTGCCTGATCAGCTGCAAGAGACAGGGCAGATGTTGATGAATGCATGGGCATCTAAACAGTGTGACTAGCAGCAGACAAAAGCAAAAGAGCAAATGTATTTGCCATGGCCTCAATTTTGGAGTGGGCTGTACTGGACCGATTAGGCTGCAGGAAAATGAGAAACATACTTCGTATCTTTGATAAACGAATCTAGACCAGGGTGGTAATATATTTAGTTCCAACTGTAATTATGCACAGACTTTGGAGCACAGCAAAGTCATCTGGAGGCCTTGTTCAGACAGATTCCTTCAGGAGGGGAATCGTAAATCTAGAGCATCTCAGGATGCCTCAGTCTGGGAGCACACTGGCCTCATCAACCTGTGCTTGCTTATACAGAACTGACAGCGAGCCCACACCAGTGTCAAATGTGTAGCCATTGGATTACTGTCCTTTCTGCATTGAAAGGATTTCCTTTTTAATTATATTAACTGAGTCCATTATGTTCAAAGGCCCAGGGCAGTCAGCCATGTGTAAAACCACTCTTTCCTGAAATCCCAGGAAATAATTTACATGATTAATTCTACATATGAGATCCAACTCGTAGAACACTATGAGTTTGATAAAAAGATGGATTTGGAGCCAAGTCAACACAGCAGGAGTGGTTTAAAACTGAGGTTTGAAAACGAGGACTAGCGAGGTGACTCAGTGAGTCAAAGTACCTGCCATGAAGCCCACTGGCCCAACAACAACAACAACAACAACAACAACAGCAGCAGCAACAACAGCAACCAGGTACCACTTTCTCATCGCCTCCTCAGTAACCACAAGGATTTACACATTTTAGGCAATAGGATCCACAGAGGATTTTTTGCCCAACGAAAGACTGATCAGAAATGTGCTTCAGAATATGAGGAATTAGAACTTGTATGTATTTAAGTATGACTTCAGAAACCCTCTGGGCCAATATTTCCCTAGTGGGAACATTTATAGAACTCTGATTCAGCAGGACTTAATATGCTTTATACTAAAAAGAGAAGTGCTGGCTAAACAAATTTAAAGAACGCTATGTGACTATTGGTGAGAATGTAAGTTTGTGCAGGCATTATAGAAAACAGAATGTTGGCAGCCTCTAATTAGAAATAAAACCACCAATGATTCAGCAATACCACTATTGAGTATGTACCTGTGGTGGTTTGAATGAGAATGGCCCCTACAGCCTCATGTATTTGAATGCTTAGTCACCAGGGAGTGGAGGTGTTTGAAAGGATTAGAAGGATTAGGAGATGTAGCCTTATTGAAGTAGATGTGACCTTATTGGAGTAGGTGTGGCCCTGTTGGGGGAACCGTGTTGCTAGGATGGGGTTTTGAAGTTTCAAAAAGCTCATACTAGGCCTAGAGTCTCTCTTTGCTGCCTACAGATCACAATGTGAAGCTTTCAGCTACTTCTCCAGCACTATGCCTGCTTACATGTTGTCATATTCTCTGCCGTGATGAGACTGGACTAATCCTCTAAAACTCTAAGCAAGACCTCAATTAAATGCTCTCTTTCATAATATTTGCCTTGGTCATGGTGTCTCTTCACTGAGACATTGCTCAAAGAAAATAAAATTAGTACATTGTAGAGACATCTGCACTTCCACATTTGCTGCAGCACTATTCACAATGAGAATAACCTAAGTGGACACTAACTGATGGATAAAACAGGTCTCTCTCTTTCTCTCTCTCTTTCTCTCTGTCTCTCTGTCTCTGTCTCTCTGTCTCTGTCTCTGTCTCTCTCTCTCTCACATACATACACACACACACACACACACACACACACACAGAGAGAGAGAGAGAGAGAGAGAGAGAGAGAGAGAGAGAGAGAGAGAGA
>NW_021620921.1:7664939-7674251 GCF_004785775.1 Grammomys surdaster | reverse complement strand
AGAGAGAGAGAGAGAGAGAGAGAGAGAGAGAGAGAGAGAGAGAGAGACAGAGAGGCAAATCTCTCTTTCTTTAAGATAAAAGGAAAAAATCTAAAAAACACACAGAAATCATTTCATTTGTAACACATGACTTAACTTGGAGGACATCATGGAGGCACAGAAGGACAAACATTGCATGATCCCAGTTACACATTTAAAAACATTGCTTTTGAGAGCAGAACAATGATTCCCAGATTCTGGGAATACTGAGTTGAAGATTGGTTCACAGGTGCTAAGCTATGGTCAAATGAGAGTAGAAAATTCTAAGTGTCCTAATACACAGTCCTGTAACCATGATTAATAATAATGCATTTGGTCTTTCAAAGCAGCTAGAAGAGAATATTTGGAATATTCTCATCATAAATAAACAATAAATGTTTAAGATATATTAAATTATTATCCATAAATAATTATGGACATATGAGTTGTCCTGAGAACAAAATGTATACATATGCTGAACATTGTATTTAATAAATATGTACAATTATTGTATGCCAACCAGAAATAAAACAGGGAGATAGTGGCACGTGTTTGTACTTCTAGCCCCTTGTGAGGTCTGCTCAAACTATGGCTTTGGAGACGAGCTTGGGCAATGCAGTGAGACCCCTATCTTAAAAATCAAAAGGTAATAAAGCAGAAGTTAGAAAACATACATCCTACAAAATAAATATAATAGGTTCTCTATTTTCTTTCTCTGCTCTCTTTTATCCTGTAGTATCACCTCTTTCTATTTTTACTTCTAAATCTCATGGGCTCAATACTAGGATGTGTCTACTGTAGCTGGCTCCTCTGACCAGCCAGAAGAGCTAGGAAGCTGTGTAGATGGGCAGGAAATGGGTACCATTTATTCTTCTCTTTCCTGTCGGGCTCCCTCTTATGGTGGGAGGCTCCAAGCCAGGGAGATGAATGTGACCAACCTGTTTTGTTTTTTTTTTCAATATCCTTAAAAAGATGTTTTGGGTGTCCCAGCAAGGGTGCTAAAGTCTTTGTGCGAGGTTGAATTTCTTGTAGCTTTCCCATTTCATATTCTCGGGGTTAGCATGTTAAGGAACTGCGTCACTGTTGAGGCAATAACTCAAATTCCCACCAACAACCCAGATGATTTTACATCCAGGATCCACTTTAGTAAATCACAATTGTCCGCAACTTTCCATCCATAGTGTGTGCTTGAAAACAGAAGTGAGATGTGTGTGTGTGTGTGTGTGTGTGTGTGTGTGTTATTGCAGGCTCCACTTCCTTCTCAGCCATAGATATTTAACTTAGAAAACTGACCCAAACAAACAAAATTCTTCCCCTCTGAGACCAATAGCCAAACTATATTTAAAATAATAATATACCAAATACTCATATTTTGTATTATTAAAAGTAAGTAATACAATAATAAAATGAAAAGTATATTTAAAATAAAATAATTGAAGATTATGTCTGTAAAATAAGTGTTTCTATTTTTACAATAATTTCCTTTTGCCTTGCTAGGTATAGCTTACACATTATTAAAGTTTGGCAGCATTTGGGGCAATGACTTTAGACAAATTGAGGGGAGGGGTCCTGAATCAGATGTGAGGGATGAGTGAAACCACTTTATAAATTAGTGGGTATTCTCATGTTGTTTATCCAGTACCAGTCAACAGAGAAAGAAAGAGACTCTAAGTCACCAAGCTTAGGTTCTATTTGCAGTTTGCACCATCCTAGACACTAAGATTACATTCATTTATTCGACAAATATCAACATGGCCTTTCAAAACTTTCAGCACTAAAAATTAATTACTGACATCTGTGCTGTGTGGTTTTAGGTCAACTTGACACAAGCTAAAGTTATCTGAGAGGAGGGAACCACAATTAAGAAAATGCTTCCAGGAGATCCAGCTGTAAAACTAGTGATTCATGTGGGCGAACTCGGTGGTGCCATCCCTGGGCTGGTGTTCCTGGGTTTTATAAAAAAGCAAGCTGAACAAGTCATGAGGAAAAAGCCAGTATGTAGCACCGCTCCCCACCATCTCTTCATCATCTGTTGCTTCTAGGCTCCTGCCCTGTGTGAATTCCTGTTCTGACTTCTTTCAGTGATGAACAGTGCTCTGGATGTGTAAGTCAAACATACTCACTCCTTCCCAACTTGTCTTGATCATGATATTTCATTGCAGCAATAGAAACCCCAAGAAAGTATACATTTAAAAAATTTCATTCATATAAAACATTTACATCTCAGAATTTTGAAGATAGAGGAATTTTAGAGACCTTCTAAACTGTTTTGGTCTCTTAGTGAATGTAGAAGCCAAGATGTTGGGTATTGCTAAGAGCATGTCTGTTTGCACTTACCTCCTCTAACTGGTTCTCAATTCTATCACCTTGTAGACTGTGTGACATGATCCAGGGAAGTCACAGCCCCAAGGCAGGGCTGTTGGGATGGTTACTAATATGGCAGATGCTGGCAATCACAGTTAATTAGTCTCACAACAGAAGAGGCCATGCTTACAAGACTAATTTAAGAAGCAATTCTCACAGCCGCCTTCCAGTGCATTATCTTCAAAGCATTATTCCTCAGGGCTGGAGAGATGGCTCTGGTTAAGAGTGAATGCTGCTCTTTCAGAAGAGCAGAGTTTGATTCCCAGAATTGCATTGAGGGGTTCATATTACTTCAAATTTTGGCTCTAAAGGATCAGGCGTCTTCTGGCCTCTGAGGGTATTGTACAAACTCATACTTACACACATATGTACACATAATTAAACTAAGAATAAAATCTTTAAAAAATATTTTTGTGGTTATTGTAAAAGATGGTCTTATTTATATACATATTCAAGCACATCTACAACTTTCAAAGACTGTCAATCAGGCTGTTTCTGGGAAGGAAAAGCCACAGATAGGGTAGAAAAGATTAGCTTCTTGACAAATGAAGATTTAGTAGCACTTAACTTTGTTCTCAGTTTTCTAGTATGTGTGTGTGTATGTGCAGGCAACATGACACATGTGTGGAGGTCAGACATAACCTTTGGTAATCCTCTCCTTCCACCAAGTGAGTTCTTGGGATCAAACACATGTCTGTAGGCTGGGCAGCAAACACCTTATTCACTGAGCCGTTTCACTGGCCTTGAAGAACTTTCTGAAGCAAAACCTGCCCAATCATTGTCCTTCTTTGTTATATCCCAGAGACACTGCTCTTTAGAATGACAGATTCATTCCTAATTCATAGATAAGCCATACAGTGGTTTGTCTCTTCCTTAACTCGACTGTGGACATTTGCAGAAAAAAAAATTGGTATGGATGTAAGTCCTACTCGTTGCTACCAATCTAGCTGATGATAATTATCTTTACATGGTATTGCAACATCCAAAAATTTATTGTCTTAATATTGTCCCCATGACTTTAAAAGAGGACAAGAAAACCTGAGGTCAACAGCTGGCTACTAAGGTAAAAGAGATTCCATTTTACATGGAAATATTTTTAAGTCGTAATTAAATTGTATGTGGAGTTCAGGGAGTGAAGTTCTCACAAGTTGCTTTATAGACTGACTGCTCCATAATTGTTTTAGCTTTTTTAGATTTCCTTAAATCTCTTTTAATTAGATTTTTTTCTCTTTGAGGAAGGTCTCACATCAGAGCTTATTGTGTAGCCTAGATTGGTCTCAAACTCGTTATAGTTCCCCTGCTTCAGCTCTGAGTGCCACCATGCCTGGTTACACCGATTCTTTTTCTGTTGGCTCTAGAAAGTAATTTGACAAGAAAAGCCACCACAGTCAACAGATGCTTAGCATGGTTCTGGCTATTCTCTGGGACTTAGTATAGTTCCTTGATGGCAAATGATTTAATATTCTGTTTTTACCCAATGTAGATGGTTCATCTGCAGAGCACGTATGATAATCTCTCAGCCCAGGATACCTGGCATGAGTGATGTGAGAGTGTCACTTACGAGTTATCAGCTGATGGGGAGGTCCAGATTCATCAAGGTACCTGGAGGATTTGAGCTAATGTTTGATATCCCATGTGGATTCTCACCCTAGGTAGAGGACACTCATGCTGTTGTTTAAGAACACATCCTAGAAATGTACCCAGGGATCATGACCCAGAACCTCTAGCTACCTCAGGAGCAGAAACTCACATTGCCAAGAGCCATTATGTGTTCAGCACCATGCCAAGCACTTTTTAAAAAAATTTTATTGGATATTTTATTTATTTACAATACAGATGTCATCCCCTTTCCCCATTTCTCCTCCCTAGAGCCCCCATCCCACCCCCTCTTCCTTTATGCTTTTATACCATTTTAATTACATGCATGTATTAAGGTCAGTTCTAGGTTGAGGGTCTAGCAATACAATAGATGCAAATAGTCAAGGAACAAGCAATATAATAAACACAAATAGTCAAAGAAAGAACAAGGCATTAAACCCAATTACGTGAACACTCCAGTGATCAGTGTTTCTAAGGAGCCAAGAACTTTTAATACACATTTTCGTTAACACTTGCAACAGCATTCCAGATCTATCTCTATCTCTGTCTCTATCTATCGATCGATCTATCTATCTATCTATCTATCTATCTATCTATCTATCTATCTATCTCCATATATACATGGAAGAGAGGGTAGGAGGACACAGAGAGAAGAATATTATGGTATATATATGGCTGTGAATCACTATGCCTGGCCTGTACTACTTTTATAATTCAGTTATCAAGTATAACCCAAGGTCAACATTCATTTCTATTTATAACTTTTAGATTTCTACATCTGTGTTAGATGACATTCTGTGGTTAGATTAGAGTTTCTGTAACACATGCTTCAAGGCCCTATGGAGTTGAGAGAGGCTGAGAGTGGATAGGAGCCCGCCCCCTCCACATCAGCACCTCCTCTTACCAGCTGATTCAGGCTTTCATGAATACGTCAGTTGAATAAAGATTCTCCCAACAAAGCAGAAGCTCAAAATGCTGCTATGCTCTGTCAAGAGGCAGAACATTTCTCATAGGAAGCATAAAAGCTCCATTTTCTTTTCATCTGTTCAACATGACAGCGATGGATACAGCTTGAAATGGGTGCACTGCTGTGTGTATCTTCTGAGTTTTCTGGTGTAAGTATATTTTCTGTATCAGTTTCTTGGACTTGCTTATATAATGTATTTTGTATGCATTTCAAAGGTCCTGAAAAGCTTTCCTCACCTGCTTGCTGAGGAAGGTGCCTCCTATCTCTCCATCATGCAGGCAAAAACATCTGAATGTCCCCCAATGCCTTGAACACTTTGAAGCATTTTCTAGTTCAAGAATAAAAGATTAAGGTTCTTGGGGCTGGAGAGATGGGTCAGCTGTTAAAAGCACTTGCTGTTCTTCCAGAGGTCCTGGGTTCAGTTCCTAGGACCTTGTGGCTCACAGCATCCATTATTCCAGTTTCAGGGAGTCACATGCTTTCTTTTGACTTCCATGGGCACTAGGGATGCCACATGGGACATGTACATATAATAGAAGCAAACATTCACATACGTAAAATAAATAAACCTAAAGAAGCTTTCGGTTTTTGAAAAGCATAGGGAATTTCTGTCTTCATGTAGATTACAGGTCTTTGGTGGGCCAACACCCTCTTTTTTCAAGTTTTTTTCTGGCATCGAGTGAGCTGGTATTCTTCAGATCTTAAAGTAGTGTTTTCCTGCTTCCCCTGGCCTCTGAGTATCTGTCACCATCCAGGCCTGCAGTGGTCTTCCACTATATCCATTGCCTCTGGGACACCCTCATTGTTTATTTAGTAGGTTGGGCATTGACTATCTCTCTCTCCACAGCATTTATAACATCACCACCTTGCACTGTAGTCATGGTGCTGACATACTTGGAAGAGAGCAAAGCATCTCTTTTTGGGCCAGACCCAATGGAGGGTGTGGTTTCAGCTGGGATAAAGTCAGCTTTTACTTGTATCCCATTACTCTCTTCTTTGAGAAATGTACAAAACTCTGGGCCTTCAAAGTGCATATAAAATACATTATATAAGTAAGTCCAGAAAACTGATATAGAAAATACACTTATTACACTAGAGGAGAGGGATTTTGACTGGGGGTGGGTGAGAGAGGCCAATACAGAAGGAAAGGGAGGGAAGGGGGAAAAATTACACTAAAGATGTCCTACACAACACACACACACACTCAATCAATTTAAATAAAGTTCCTTTTCTTTGGATTATAATGTTTCCCACAAGAGCCGTAGACTATCTAATAAAAACCCCAAATACTAAGCATGAGAAACTCCTGATCTGAAAACCTCCTCCCTAAGGACTAGCTTCTTTAATATCGGAAGGTTCTGTGTAAGCTTCCATGGAGAAAAGCAATCAATAATTCTACCCGAACCACAACAACCAGCGTAGCAGGATACCCATAAGGGTGCAAAAGTGCATTAATGTCTTGGTGGTAACCAAGAGCTCTCTAACTGGACTTAAAGGCTGTTTACAGGGAGAAACTGTGCCTTATACTAGAAACCTAGCCAACTACACATGGCTAGCAAGGATCTTAGAGGAGATCCTACCACCACTACTTTACTAAATCAGTATAATTCTTAAGTGCATCCAAAATACCTATCTTTATATATACAGAGAAGTGTATAAAATGTATAAAGGTCATTACAGAAATCTACAACTGACCAAAATTCAGTGAATTTCTGATTGTAGTGTGTCCAGCCCTTAACAGAGACATCTACAACACCATTCCTGCACCCAAGTGAACATTTTAGAAGAAAGGGTGGTAAGATTGTAAGAGCCAGAGACTAGGAAATCTGCTGTGAGACTGTGTCTCCTATAAATGACAGGGAAGCTGCCCCCATGATACTTCAACAACATGGCTGTTAAACAAGACCTGACAAGGACAATGCCAGTAGACATGCCAATGTAGAAGGAGAACATCTCATGGGGGCTCCAACCTTAGAAAGAAAACAAGCAACTAAGGAATTCGGAGAGTGGAAGAAAAAGTCTTTTGCAAGGATGAACCTCGATTTGGTTTTCCAGTACTCAATGGTCAGACCGTATGTATGTATATGAAATCATAAACATACAAATTATACTAAACAGACCGAACAGACTGTATTTATATATTTAGGTGTGCACATACACACACCAATAACAAAGAAAAAGAAGCCATTATTTTGAGAGGAAACAAGTGGGCATGTGGAAGGACTTGGGAAGATGCAGGGAGGAGAGGTAAGAGGAAATGATGTAATTATATTTTAATTAAAAAAATAAAAACAGCAGCAGCAACAGCAACAACAACTATAAAGAAAGGAAAAAATTTGAATAGAATTGAAGACCCAGAAATGAACCCACACACCTATGGTCACTTGATCTTTGACAAAGGAGCTAAAACCATCCAGTGGAAAAAGGATAGCATTTTTAACAAATGGTGCTGGTTCAACTGGAGGACAACATGTAGAAGAATGAAAATTGATCCATTCTTATCCCCTTGTACAAAGCTCAAGTCTAAGTGGATAAAGGACCTCCACATAAAACCAGATACACTGAAACTAATAGAAGAGAAGGTGGGGAAGAGCCTCAAATACTTGGGCACAGGGGAAAAGTTCCTGAACAGAACACCAATGGCATATGCTTTAAGATCAAGAATTGACAAACGGGACCTCATAAAATTGCAAAGTGTCTGTAAGGCAAAGGACACTGTCAATAGGAGAAAATGGCAACCTACAGATTGGGAAAAGATCTTTTACCAATCCCACTTCTGATAGAGTGCTAGTATCCAACATATACAAAGAAATCAAGAAATGAGGCTCCAGAGAATCAAATATCCCTATCAAAAAGGGATACAGAGCTCAACAAAGAATTCTCAACTGAGGAAACTCAAGTGGCCGAGAAGCACCTAAAGAAATGTTCAGTATCCTTAGTCATCAGGGAAATGCAAATCAAAACAACCCTGAGATTCCATCTCATACCAGTCAGAATGGCTAAGATTAAAAACTGAGGTGATAGATGCTGGCGAGGGTGTGGAGAAAGAGGAACACTCCTCCATTGTTGGTGGGACTGCAAGATCCCACCACTATGGAAATCAGTCTGGCAGCTCCTCAGAAAATTGGACATAGCATTACCTGAGGATCCAGCTATACCACTCCTAGGCATATACCCAGAAGATGCTCTAACATATAACAAGGACATATGCTCAACTATGTTCATAGCAGCCTTATTTATAATAGCCAGAAGCTGGAAAGAACCCAGATGTCCTTCAACTGAGGAATGGATACAAAAAAATGTGGTACATTTACACAATGGAGTATTACTCAGCTATTAAAAACAATCTATTTGAGAAATTCCTAGGTAAATGGATGGAACTAGAAAATATCATCCTGAGTGAGGTAAGCCAATCACAAAAGAACACACATGGTATTCACTCACTGATTATTGGATATTAGCCCAGAACCTTGAAATACCCAACATTCAACTCACAGGCCACATGAAGCTCATGAAGAAGGAAGACCAAGTGGGGGTGCTTTGGTCCTTCTTAGAAGGAGCAACAAAATACTCAAGGGAGCAAATATGGAGACAAAGTGAGGGACAGAAACTGAAGGAAGGGCCGTCTGAAGACCATTTCACCTGGGTATCCATCCCATGTGCAGTCACCAAAGGTAGATGCTGAAGTGGAAGTCAGGAAGTGCATGCTGATAAGAGCCTGATATAGATGTCTCCTTAGAGGTCTGCAAGAGTCTGACATATACAGAGGCAGATGCTCACAGCTAGCCATTGAACTGATCATGGGGTTCCCAATGGAGGAGTTATAGTGAAGACTGTTGGAGCTGAAAGGCCCCATGAGGAGAGCAACAATACCAACCAACCAGAGCTCCCAGGGTCTAAACAACCAGCCTGGGAGCACTTAGGGAGGGATTCATGTCTTCAGCTGTATATGTAAGGGTGGAGGGCCCTGCTGGGCATAGGTGGGAGAAGAGATCCTTGGTCTCATGAAGGTTGGACGCCCCAGGGGGTGGGAATTTGAGGGTGGGGAGGTGGGAGTGGGGGGTAGGTAGGGGTATATCCGCAGAGAAGCAGGAGGAGGGGTGAGGGGATAGGGGGTTCCTGGGTGGGTGGTGGATGGGGTAAGGGGATAACATATGAAATGTAAATAAAACATCCAATAAAAAAAAGTAAAATAAAATGAAGCCATACAGTAAAAAAAGAAAGAAAGAAAGGAAGGAAGAAGGAAGGAAAGAAAGAAAGAAAGAAAGGAAGGAAGGAAGGAAGGAAGAAAGGAAGAAAGGAAGAAAGGAAGAAAGGAAGAAAGAAAGAAAGAAAGAAAGAAAGAAAGAAAGAAAGAAAGAAAG
>NW_021620921.1:7619347-7664929 GCF_004785775.1 Grammomys surdaster | reverse complement strand
AAGAAAGAAAGAAAGAAAGAAAGAAAGAAAGAAAGAAAGAAAGAAAGAAAGAAAGAAAGAAAGAAAGAAAGAAAGAAAGAAAGGAAAAAAGGCCTCATCTGGGCCATTGTTTTTCCTCCTCAAAGCCATGAAATATAGTGACCACTAGATGGCGCGCAATAGCAAAAGAAGTAGAGAAGTAGAGCTAGAGAAATTGAAGAGCCCAAACTCATTTTTTTGCTTCTTGAAAACCAGCCTGGCGCGGTGGGGAGCGGTGGAGGGATGCAGGGTCTCCAGGAGCACGTGCTGGCGCACCGGCTCCTGGGATGCTGGCTGATGGAGCTGTCGCTGCTTCCGGATTTAAGCGGAGACCAGGCTTGGGAATGTAGCACACACCCTCGGGCCATCTCTTCTTTTTGGGGAGCCACTGCAGTGTGGTCTCCCCATCACTGCAGCCCACGGTACTTTCCGGACCCATGAAGATAATTATCTTTAAATTCAGAATACTTAAATTAGTAGACCCAGGCCGGATGATATTAGGTTCCAGATCCATACGTTTTTACAAGTAATTCTAATAGTCCTTGTTAATTAGTGTTAAAAATCATGAAGCCTAAAGGATCTCCAGTCCAGGAAATCCTAATGAATCCTGGTACTCTGTCCCCTTGTCAAAGTCTAGCCATTAGTAACGTGGATAAGTCTCTCGAGGGAAAACTGAGATGGACAGCAACGTTCCCACCTCCTCATACAGGCTCATTTTGAGGCCACCGAGAGGCAGTCTGAGTCTGCAGAGAGCATGGACCGGTGCAGCCTTACTGGACTGCAGTGGGAGGCCCTGGAAGCAGGAGAGGTTGGGAGAACCTGGGAGGCAGGGGTGGCAGGGAGACAGAGATAGCCCATTTTCAGGCCTGACCGACCTTCTGTGTGTTTCAGGGAATGGGGAAAAGAATGTCTTTAGGAAGCATGGTGAGTTGATTGGTGTGTGGAACGGAAGGTACAGATTGAAACTGAGGTGGGCTGATATAAAACTGGCAGCGCTGACAGTGTCTAGGGCCCAACAGGAAAGAGTTAAGTGGAAATTATCTCAGGAGGCAAGGGGTCCATGCTATGAACCTATGGGACAGGGTCAAGGGTGCAGGAGGCAAGTCCCCTCATAGGAGGGCATATTAGGTGACATTGGGAAGTTTGGGAGGTTGGTTCCTTCGAGTAAACACTTTTTCCCCCTTCTACAATTATGGGACAATATTATAGAAAATTTCATTTGGAGAAATGCAGACTGTAGTAGAATTCACTTAGATGCAGTGTGGTCAGTAGAAGGCCTTACAAGGGTCCATTCCTTAGAGCACACAGCATCAAAGGATGCATATAGTCTTGAATTCCAGCGACTACAGTAATTGGCAGGTTCTTATTGTTTTTCCTCCACATATTTTCTCCAATAATATAAAGGGTGTGGGATTGTGCCTACTTTGTATATTTATTAAGATGAAAAAATGGCATCATTTAGTACTTTGATTATTACTGATTTTATTGTCTGTATTGTGGTGAGTGACATATGCCTCCTTCTCAGTGGTGACCACTAAGCAGGAATCTGGCAAGTATCAAATTTTACTGTGAGAGTGAGTTTGTTGATCCACATTTTAGCTGAAAGCCTTTTAGATGGCAGCCTGTAATTAATTCCGACATTTGCCATTTGCCAGCCTTGAGGTTTGCCTGTGTATGGGGAGGCTTCTTAGAAATTCAAGAGGAGAAGTTATGTGTGGTTTTGCATTCTTGAGATCTTCAACCGGCACAGCCAACTTGTGTAAAAGCCCTGTGTGCTTCTGAGGAACTTTCATAGACGACTCTTGTTCTTGGAGATGCTGGCAGAATACAGAACAAACTGTGATTTATTCTGTTTTTCAGTTTATAAATCACAGAAACTTCTAACATTGGTTTGTACTTTTATATCACAGATCCATTTGTTTGGGGAGCTCTCAGAAGGGAAACAGCAAGCCAAACATCGTCATAATAGTGTTAGCCGTGGATTGGGTTCTAAAGGAGTGCTTCTCTTTCAGAGGACATGGGAGGTCAGATGCTGATTTGAATATAGGCTGGTCTCAAACTCACTGTGGGAAGGTGCACTGGTCGCTTCAGAGGAAAAGAGAAGAACAGCTTGGATAGAGAATGTTGATTTTCCAATTTTCCTCTCACCTCACAGAACGAAATGTGTCCTTTGCCCCTGCTAAACCATCGGTCTCTCTTTGGCAAGTATTACCAGTCCCCCCCACGTGACCGCAGTTGCTCAATCTCACTGTTCCATTAGAGTTTTTCGGAGCTCTGTTTCTAGTTTTCTTTTCCTCTCATGGTATTCACTGCCCTGGCTCAGCTTAAGCTGCTCCCAGGCACTGCTTCTTACATATTGACTGCCAGACTGGACCCTTTCCTGACCCCTAGACAGTAGCCTCCTAGACAGTGGTCAATCCACCTAACTGCCATTCCATTAACACTGGAAAACACTCCCTCTATTAAAACAAACAAACAAACAAACAAACAATCAGACAGACAAAACCCTTTCCTTCCTTAATCCCCTGGGGGGGCCTTATTAAATTTGTCCATTTTATATTTAAGTTAAAAAATCATATAGGTGCCATTCTTTGTAGCTGTGTATTTTTATCAAATATTTTATAAAAAATGCAACATGAGAGACTGCCTTTAGCATACTCAAAGGACTGTTTAGTATCAATTTTACAGACATTTTGAGTGTTCTAGAATGTGCTAAAGTTTAAATGACTTTATGCACCGGAGGAGTCTGGGCAAAAAGTAGGATATTAACATGTACTCCAGTAGATCTGACAGGGCTGTGAGGTGACCTGAGTTCTCTCACTTTCTGATCCCTCTAGCCAGTGTTCCCCCTCTCCCCTCTCTGTGCCACAGCTTCCTACCACACTGGAAGAGCAGTGGTACCCTGAGTCTACCAGACATGGCTGGGGTTTCCTCCTTTCACAGAGAAGCTACACCTTCCCTCCTCTGTATGGCTTGGTCACATCAGGACCCAGCCCCTTTTTACTTTGTCTCTGTCTCTCTTTGTCTCTCTGTGTCTCAGTCTCTCTCTGTGTCAGTGTCTGTCTTTCTGTCTGTCCCCTCCTCTCCTTTTATATTCCCACAGTTAATATCCAGATTATGATTCCTAACAGGTTCTAGTAAGACTTTTTGTATTTGTTTCTGTTTCTCTTGCTAGGTACTTAGCTTTTTGAGGGAAGGGTTGGAGTTAATTCCTCTTATGTCCTCATCTCCATAAGAGTGTCTGGCTTCTGACAATCTATCCACAGTTGTTTCTGAACATGTGGATAGTCAGGAACTGTGTCATGGTTATACTAGCACTTACTTATTTTTCTATAATAGGATAGAAAAGGGCCAGAGGGAGAAAAAAGTTGTATAACTGAGGATGGTTTTGGGAAAAATCACCCAATATTTGGGAATAGAGAGTAAAACTGACAGTGTGACCTTCAATACTGTCACAACAGTGGTGGAGGCTGCCAGTGCCCACCCCACTAGCGGCCTGCCTGTGTACAACTTGCAAGCCAGGGATGCTTATGTCTTAAACCTTTTTGAATTGTTAGATTCTAAAGAGTTATGTAAGTACTTACATAATATTTTCAATTTTCACTTTTGGCTTGCAAAGCCTGAAATATTTACTATCTGGTTCCTGTAGAAAAACTTTGCTGATGTGTGGAAGCCAGTCAGTTGTTTGACTCTCTATTGACTACATGATTCTGGCCTGGGCATTTTACAACTCTGTAAAGTTCGATGTTAAACAGATAGAAAACCATAAAGCTACAGCATCTGCACTTTCTGGTTTATAGTTACAGTTTGATTTTCATGTTGTCTTTTGCTCTCTGGCCATAGAAAATGTTTCTATATCCTTTTCCCACAAGCTGTGCCGGCCTAACGATTCTCTTAGAAGTTAAATGAAACTCTAAAGCACATGCTCCCTACCTGTTCATATGGCAATTATGGCTTTTATGTTTCGAGGAAGAGACTCTTGGTGCAGGTGGGAGAGGCAGGGTGCATAGGTCAGATGGTTTTGGAAGCCGGGAGAACCTTGGCAAGGTGGGAAAGCCTGGCTGGGTATAGTGCTGGCTTATATATGACTTTTCTCAACAAGATGGTGAGGGAGGGGAAAAGGGTAGAAACTCAGCAACCCACTGTTACTACAGAGTGTATCTCTGCCTTTCGGGGAACAGGTTAGATTTGTGAGATACTTTTTGTACTTTCCAAAGATAAGCTATAGATATCCTCTCCCACAGATAAACCTAAGTATCTCTTTTCAATATATAGTGCTTCTAGTGGCTTCCCTTTTCTCTCTCTTTGAATTTCCCCCTTAGTTCTCTTTAAGAGACTTTTCTCAGACGGAGTGTACCAGTCTCACTGAGTTCCACAGAATGCTCAAACAATCAAGACTAGAAGCAGAGGGGTTTCTGTTATTTGCCAAAAATGACCTGGAATATTTCGGGCCTTTGCTTGTCAGCACCCGCAGGCCTCTCTCACATCACATACTTAGACTGATGCTCTTGTATGTCAGCCCTGGCTTTGGATACCTCAACAGACCACACCAGCAGCTCAGCCAGGTGAATGGGAATTGAAGTCCCATCTACAGTTGTCTTCATTCAGCGTCTAGGGACCAGCTGGTAGGTAGCAGCAGTTGGGTGTAAGAGGAGGACATTGTAATTTTCTTGCCTGTCAGTCACCAGGAGAGCTGCTAACTCAAATAGATCATGGGAATGAGAAACCTAGCTTAGCCAGTCATTCTGTAAAACTAGGGGCAAAAGAACTATGGCTATATGGCTAGATCAAAAAGATAATGATTGAAGAATGCCCTGTGTACTTCTCTTTACTGTTTCAAAATGGAGACATTTATTTCTTCCTTAATCAAAATGAGAGGGTCTGGGGATGTAGCATTGCCTAGTGCATAAGAGGCTTCTATTTCCAGCACTACAAATAATAATAAAAATATTTCTTTATTTTCCCAAACAGGAGTTCTGATGATATGAAACTTTACAAGCAGTACAGGACAATTTTTAAAAGAACAGTGTTTTAGACTTTATGTGTTCAACAAGTCTTATAAGACATAGCAATTCCTAGAAATAAGAAATGAATGCCTTTCTTTCAAGCAACAGTGTTGAGCTTTGCGGTTTGTGGAGAGCCATCTCTTTGTTCTATATTGAAACAAGGCTACAAACAGGGCAGCAGGGGAGGGTCACATATGAATGAGGATGGTGTCTGTGTGTCTGTCAATGTTTGTACCTGATTGCTACTTGCTCTCTCTTTCCCAATAGCCACCACTCTTGGTGACAGTCTGTGCTTCTGTGTCATCTGTAGTGTGAGCCTCCACAGCCCTGGCCCTTTTGCATCTCTTGCCAGCTACTCAGTTTTGGCTATCAGCCCACTCACTGGCCAGTTCATCAGTGAAGAGGGGTCAGAGGCCCTTGGAGTATGTCTAGTCCTACATGCCCCTCTACCCGGGTTGCCAGGTCTCAATAAGCTGAGATTTAAAGGGAATCACAGTCCTCTTCCTCTGGCATCAATCCAAGCCCACAGCAACTTTCTTGAAGTCTGCTACATAAGAAAATGACTATTAAAAGGTATTTTTGAACTAAAAAGACATATTTTTTGATGCCAGCATAGTTTAAAGATGTCCTTTCTCTACAGTTTCTTTGACCAGGGGACTGTCACACATGGACAGGCCATGAGGGCTCGTAGGGATGCGTACAAGATCAGAGATGATGTTCAAGGTCTGATGAGCCACTCTAAGGCATGCTTGCTGGTTCCCTGCATGCATCTGTCCTTTGTGGTGAGACCCACAGGACCCACAGCTGTGAGCAAGGAAGCTCACTGGCTCAGACCTGGTTCCCCCTACCCCCCGGGGGCTCCTCCTGTCTTTTCTCTTCTGCGTTATCATTGATAAGAAGGAAAACTTTTAAGTGTAGTTCAGAGCCATGGCTTCTCCCTGTGCACAGCACAAAGCAATTGGAATCTTTTGTAGGTGAGTGGTGTGCGTGCACATTTTGATTTACATAGAGGAAAGCACATTCATTTAAAAAACATTTATAAAGCCATCTTTACGTTTTTTGAGCTTCCTGTTTTCAGAGCTTCTGTCTGGAGCACTGCTAATGTTTTAGCAGGCTCACCATAGTCTTTTCCTAGCAGACTTTTAACATTAATTATTTTTTTGTCCTTCAGTCATTATTTTATTAATTTTCTGTGTATTAGAAATAGTTGTTTTTTTTTTTAATCTCCAGGTATTTAGTAAAGTATAGAGTGTGGAGAATTATTTCCAAAGTTCACAGTAACAGTGCAGTAATTCCTGCAAAATATCTCCCTGTGTATATCCTGAGTGGTCATTCATTCATTCATTCATTCAGGTGGTTATCATCCGTGTACTGATGGACCCAGTTAGTATGTCGAATTCTGAGGATTTCTCAGCTGCTTCTACTTAGGGTTGGAGAAAGCAGACAGATCACTTCCAGGTCTTTCTGTCTTTCCCCTATTGTTCCATCTCTCAAGTTACGTGTGTCTCCCATAGCACACTGGGAAGCCTGAAGGCATGTTTCTGTTAGCTCAGCATAAATTTGGCTCTAGCAGGAACTGGAGCTGATGTCAGGACCACCTCACCCCTACCAGCTGCCTAGAGGAAAGGTTACACAGCACACCTACTTACTGGCTAGCACTGAAGATAACCTCAGCTCCAATTACGATACCGTGCCACTCTGATTTTTATCACTCTTTGTGGCACCTTGCGGAGGTCATAAATTAATACTTAAGTTCAAGGTGACAGTGTTGGAACACTGACTATTAACATCTATTAGGCAACCATAATGTGTCAAACACCACACTAAAGACTAAAAGTACCCTTTTTATCGATCCTCATGCTTGTAGCAGCTTCCCCTCCCCACATTGTGATACATGATGCAGGCCTTCGTACCAGACTGCCATCATCTTTGTGAGTTTGGCTGTGCCTGTTTGAAAAAGATAACACAGCTGGGCTTGCTGGTTGTTGATGGTCCCTCGAAGATGGAAGGATGAGAAGGGTGGAGTCACCTGAGTGCCCAGCCATTCCTACCCACAAGTTGCATGAAGTTCTTCCCTAATTGCATATGACCTCAGGTAGGGCTTAGAGTAGATAGGTTGGGAAAGACTTGGGAGAGGGCTTCATCTACCTGGCCCTAAGGGAGTCATTATGCCTACCAGGCACAGACCTTCCAGTGTGGCTGCTTTAATGACACGCAAGCCTCCACCCATACCCGTCACCCATTTCTCTGTAAGTAAGCCTAACAAACCCAGTGGTTCTCCAGGGTGAAGGCTGGTGGATATCTACCTCAGTTTGGTTTACTAACCTTAGGAGAAGGTCCCCCAGGAAGGAGTTTTAACAACGTTTCACTGTGGAAACTGAGCACATAGGATGCACATTTAGGATTGGATTGACCAGGCCATGGCTAGGTTGTACTTCTTTCAAGCATCAGTAGTGGCCCTGGCACAATCATGGCCTGCTACTGCTACCCTCCCCCCCTCCCCTTTTCTAAGGCATTAGGTTCCTAATGTTGAAACTCCTGTCCTCAGAGGCATACCCAGGCTCTCCCCAGCCTGGACATTCCATAGATAGTTTTTATATTAAGTGGGTTCCTTAGGACTGCTGGCTGACTACTGAGGGATGGAGGAAGGCAGGGACCCGGGCTCCCACCTCTCCCATGCTCCCTAGTTCTCTTGTCTCTTCCCTGTTGGTTTACTATCTGACTGCAAATAACAGCCTCAGCCCTGGGTACCTTCTGTTGGATAGAGGCAGTCAGTCTTTCCCTACCACTTAGGTGGTCTTTGCCTGCTCAGGGAGGGGGAGTCTAGAAGTCCTCCTTAGGCTGGCCCTGTTTGGAGGTAACTATTTCCCAGCTCAGTGCCCAAGGCTGTACTGTCTTTTTTTAATGATGCTGTTTACCAAGGTACTGAGGCAATTTTTGTAGGATTGCTCTAAAGCTTGCCCTGTCAAAGATAAATGTTTCCTACTGAGCATTTTTTTTTTTTTTGCTTGTATTTTTGCCCAAGGCCTTTTCCCTCTGTCTAGGTAGTTAGTCCACAGAGAGCCAGAAAGAGCTTTAAAAGATCTACTTCGCTAATTCATAGCCAATTAGGAAACTTTGTTTTGAATCTGACTGGAAGGTTGCTTTGTCAGTGGGACAGAGCCCTCCTGTCCTGCACTCTAGAGGATTAAAAATCTCCCTGCAGTTAGTTAGAAAACAGCTTTGTAGTGCACGGCAAAAACAGTCTACAATTCAGTCTTGGCCCATCACAGCCGTACACACACTCTCTGCTTTGTTACTGGAGCAAGTGTTTGCTTTCTGCTATAGAGTTTCTGGCTATCTTTTTGTTTTATACACATGGGCGCTACCCTAGAGTGTGCACCAGAACCCAATATTATTTTCTTCTTTGGTGACTTCTCCATGCTTAAATTTTGATCTGATTTTTTTTTTTTTTGCCTCCTCAGGGTTTGGTCTCAGTGTCATCCTGAATTTTGTTAGGAAAAGACAATTCTGTCAGTTTACTGCGACCATAGGCTTCCGGAAGAGACACACTAGATTGCTGCAGTTTCTTTTAGAAAGTGCCTTTGAATTTTAGCAGAATGTAAACTAGCTTGGTTTGGGGCTATATTTCAAAAAATTTCTGCACAGCAGAAGTTTAGTCCTGAGAAAATGGAGGCTCTCCGACTGTGTGGTTAGAGGCGTCCATACTGTTTGCCTTTCAATGCAGGAAAACTTGAGCCTGCAGGTGGAGGACTCCACCACTTCCTTAAGCAGGAAGTTCGTAGCTTCTAAAAGGTTGCCTTGTTAAGTCCACTTTAATTTCATTGTTGCAGTTTGACAGTTGAACAGCATGCCTGGAAACAAAACAGAACGACCCAAAAGTTTCCCCACTTTCTTTGCTGGCTTCACCTACCTGGTTCAATGTTGAGGGAGTAGCTTTCAATTTCCAGATTGAGTTCTTGAGCTGCAGTGGACCGAAGGTCCTCCAAGACCCCTTGCACCGCCTGGGTGAGGTTGTAGGGTACCGCCTTTGCAAACCGCACTTTGCTGTTTACGATCACACTCCCGTTTCTGAAGCTGAGTATTTCCAGTTGCTTAAACCCGGTAAGATTCGATCGTAGATAGGGGACCAGCTGCGAAAGAATAACATGCTTTATCCCCAGCTGGGCCACTGCTGGACTTCTTTATGCTTCCTTTTCACAGTGTGCGGCCTACATTTCACTTCTTCACTGTTGTTTTTGTTGTTGGATGTGAGATTAGCACACCACAACCTAATGATCTATTTATAATAATTATGTTCATATTTCTACCTTTCTGCCTGCATTCAGATAAATGGGCAGGGATTTTCTTCATGCCTTGTGACAACAAATGCTTAAAACAAAACAAAAAACAAGCAAACAAACAACCCAATATTATCAGCCAAACAGTGCCAAGTTACTAATTCTTTTTAAGTGGCTATTCCAAATTAAGCCCAGGAGCCAACCAACCTACGTCTGTGTAAATGGAAGTAGTCAATTTGAAATGACCCATTGAGACAAAAAACCATGAATCCACTGTGTCTTTCTGTCAGTGCAGTAAATCTTCATAGCATGCAAGAGGGAAGTGAAAATCAGGACATTTGGATGGGGGTTGCTGAAGCTGGTCCCAATCAGCTGGACGGCCTTCATTGAGCAATACACTAACCGTGTGGGACCTCATGCTCATCTGAGCTGGGTGAGAGAGAGCACAGATGGCTTCCTGGGGATTCCTTTTCAAATATGATTTAATAATCTCAAAAGCATTCTCAGGGCTTCCCGTGTGTATATACATGCCTTTTGTGAGTCACAGCCATCCTGAAGGTCATGTTCCAGAACTGGCTAAACCTCATTTCCTGACTCTAGAAGTGTTCCTGAATGGTGCTGTGTAAGTACAGCTGGCATGAAGGTTCAAGCTGCCCCCTTCTGGGCTTAGCTCAGAGCCATACATTCTTCTGTCTCTGCCCCACTAGAATTTTGATTCTGATCTTGCTTCACAAGGTATGCTGGTTAGTCATGTGAATTGGGTAAAACCTAGAGTTTCCTGGAAGAAGGAAACCCCGATTGAGGAATTACTGCCATCAGATGGGTCCATGAGCATGTCTGTATCATTCATTTTAACTAAGGATGGATGTGGTGGAGCCTAGCCCACTGTGGGCTTTACCACCTCTGGGCATGTGGTCCTAGGTTATACAAGAAAGCAGGCTGAATAAGTAATGAGGGACAATCCTAGAAGCAACATTCCTCAATGGCTTCTGGATCAAGCTCTTGTCTTAAGTTTCTGCCTTGGAGTCCCTCAGTGATAGACTAGAACCTGCAAGGTGAACCAGTTCCTTCCCAAGTTGACTGACTTTGGTAATGGTATTTATTATGACAACAGAGAAGCAACGTAGACGATGGCATTATTTTGAGAAAAAAAAATGAAATTTATACCAGGGTTGGGAATTTGCTCCTTGTGCTCTGTCCGGATTTGTTTTGACTGCTCTGCTGACCTCTTCTGTAAGTTAGCACTGTTTTGGCCTTGGGGAGGAGTTTTCGGTTTTCACCCTGTGCCTTGTCTCCCAAACTAATTCCCAGAATGCAATGGAAAAGAAGATGGGTTTACTAGTGATGATATTTTTCCAGTCTCCACATAGCCAAGCCTGGTCGTGTGACCAGCTCTATCACTACAAAGTGTGCAGGGGATGCTACTCCTTTGCCATGTGTTGACAAACTGCTCTCCCTGAAAACAGAATGTGGCAACCACTCGGCCTTAGCTTTGCAAAGGAGGAAACCTTCTTAGGGTGGCAGAGCCACCCGTGGAATAAATGTGGGTCTCCAGAGGACATGAAGACACAGCTTCCCAGACGTAAGCTTGATTCTAATGTCACTGTTCTCAATGTCTTTGTTATGGCAGTATATCACAAACCCTAATGAAGCCACTGGGGTGAGGCTCATTGCGACACTGTTCCCTAAGATAGTCTCAATACTCACCCCATGGGAGTGTGTGTGTGTGTGCACATGCACGTGCGCATGCGCATGCAGAGCAGAGAGTTTTACTTGAAAAATGTTCAGGCCATATGATAATTTAACTTATATGAAGCATATATATTCTCTGATACTGTCAGAAATCATGTGTATGATATATATTATACATTTTATTTAATCAGATGTGACTGTTAAAGCCATCACCGGGTTCAATCTTTATTACCTCACACATATTTTTTTTTAGACATGTAGAATCAAAATTAAGATATGAGTTTAAGGGTGCCTGTTATCAAAATGTATCTATTGTGAAAATCTTCTAACTTTATATGCCAAGGATCAGAGATGACATGCCGTACAGCCATTTACGACGACCTACGAAAGCGTTTATATCTGAACTCTCCCCATCTTCCACGCTGGGCAGCATGGCTGTGTTCTCTCACAACCTAGGAAAAGTCCTCTTGTGCTACTTTTAGATTCCAAGCTCAGCGTTTCTGACTTGTACTATAGTACTTCTGTACCAAATCTGGAAAAACATATTTAGGGAGAACCAAACATAATGAGGAGAATCTAAGGATAAACTTGTCAATGCGCAACTAGGCACTTCCCTCCCCATGAAGGCAGACAAGGTAGCCCAGTTAGGGGAACAAGATCCACAGACAGGCAACAGAGTCAGGGACAATCCCCTCTCCAGTTGTGAGGGAGAGGATGCACATGTGCCAGGGTGGGTTGTTACGGAGGGGCTCCCGATTCTCAGAGAAGAGAAGGGGGGAAGGAATGAAAGGCTGTGTAAAGGGGCGCTGGGGGGGACTGTGATCAGGACGTAAAGTGGAAAAATAAATATATGAAAGAAAGAGGACTTGTTCCCATGAAGCTGGTGCAGCAACATACAATAGCATGGCAGCTTTGACTGCTCATCTCCCCCTAACCTGCATTGCTCAGGATAAGCAATGATCATACTGTAATGATAAAGCAACAGCAAAATGAACAAGGAGACCCAGCAAGTGGAGAAAGGCAAGCCATGCCCACTAACCAGGTCTGTGAATCGTTGTTCCAGGGCTTGATATTCCAGAGAACTCTTGTTGAACAGGTCATAGGAGAACGGCATGTTAGCAACTCGCAGACTGAAGAATACCACTAGCTCGTGGCCCTTGGTGGCAATGGTCTCAGAGCTGGTGGTGATGTACTGTAATGTTGGGATGGGCGTGGTCATCTCCAAAAACTGACCCGGGGTAGAATCGTATCCACTCAGTTCTGATATTTCTGACAAGGCAGGCGTGTCAGACACATCTATTTCGTCTAGGTCTCGGATTGTATCGTGGCTGCTTGTGATCAACTCTCTGTCACTGGAAGATGCAGGCCAATGTGACGTTTCCAGAGGCAATTGGTGGATGGTAGAATAACTGATAGTGGGCAGAGTGAGTTTGGGGATGAATGCTGTAGGGCCAGTGGTTATCAAGGGAGGGGGGCTTTGATCATCCAAAGAGAAGATGCTAGGTGTAAGGGAAGGTAGATTTTCTGATCGTGAAGTTGAGGCTGATACAGGTGGAGACCAAGAACTGTCTTTGGAGGATATGCCTGATGCATTTTCATTACGTCCAATTATTTCCACCCAAAAAGAAAATGAAAAAAAAAAAACAAAGTTAATCAACCTTAACAAAAGACACCACATTTACATTGAAGATTTCAATCATTTTTAACAAAGGAGATTGGTACAGAAAGGGCAGGTAATACTGTATCCAAACCTAGGGAGACAAAGCATGGGTCCCTGGACTCACTTTATCCAGACCCCAAATTCTACATATATGAGACGAGAAGAGCATCCGTTAATTCGACTTTCTAGAATTACTGTGCAGGCAGACTTAGCATACCTACAGATCAGATAAGAGAGTTACTAACCGCTAGAGTAGAGTTGGAATAAACCACAGCTGGACTGGCATAGATTTAAAGCCACATCCTCACCTGGGACTTTCAGACAACTTCCTGCAGCTTTGGTTCAGAGATTATATTTACTTTCTAATATTGCAAACTCAACATTTTTGGATTCAATAATCACATTTTGGTAGCCTTATGACCTAGAATTCTACTCAATTTTTTCAGAACTGGATATTCAGATTGAACAAGTGGACAATTTGCTGGATGGTGCTGTGGATGCAGAGGCATGGGTGATGTATATTTGGACTTTATATTGAATGTGCAATTTGGTAAGTATTTGATCATATTTCAAGTATTTTCATTGCTTTCACTCAGGACTGCTGAAGTCTATTCCATTTTTGGTACAAATTAAAAGCAGTAAGTATATATGAACCAAGAAAGTAGTTACATGAACCTTTCAGATAGAGAGATTGATGGATTATTAAGGTAGTCCAAGAAGCCTAAATCCTGAGCCACTGATTGCACTTAGGGGACTCAGTGAACAAGGCAGGCAATTTTCTGTGATTACTTCCACTGGCATTTTGGCAAATCTGTGGGAAAGTTCTGCTGAAACCTGCATGGTAAGTATGATGAATGGTCTGTCTGAACGCAGATAGAATCTTTGGACTTGCACTCAAATAATTTACCACAGTGCAATCACCAAAACTGAAACTCCCAAATTCTAAACAGCTCTGAGAGGCAGAGTCAAATCAGCTTTATTACTTTCTTAAAATAAAACCTTACTATTGGCTGAATTATTCTCCCATTTCAGAGGAGGACACTCCTTTCTCGTCGCTAGCACAAAGTTCCTAGATGCGTCTAACCATAATTCAGTCAACTGCCAGAAATATTTGCTGATGTCTATACTCTCTGTGCATATAAACTGAGGTTTTTTATTCAAATCTTCATTTCCTATGAGCTGAATGCTTGTATACCTCTCAACTTCATGTGGAGAACACTTATCCCACAATATAATAATATTTAGAGATGAGGCCATATGGAAGTAGGTAGGTTGTGCGCGGAGAGCCCTTGTTGGATGATATTGGTATTGGTACTCTCATCTGAACAGAAAAAAAAAAGAGACGATAGAAGGCATACATGATATCCATGATCAACCCAGGAGAAGTACCATCACTAGGGATCCAGTCTGTCGGTAGTAGCTTGATTTTGGGATTCTTTTGTTTTAACTTTTAAAAATTATTCTTCTTTCATATATTACAACCTGACCACAGTTTTTCCTTCTCCCTCTCTTCCCAGTCCCTTCCTGAAACCCTATCCACTTCTCCTCCTCTGTTTCTCTTCAAAAACCGACAAGCCTCCCATGGACATCAACCAAACATAGCATATCAAGATACAGTAAGACTAGGCACTTCCCCTTGTGTTAAGGCTGGACAGGTCAACCCAGTATGAGGAAAACAGGCCCCAAAACAGAGAGGGAGTCAGAGATAGCCCCTGATTGCAGTTAGGAATCCTGTAAGAAGGCCAGGTCACGCAACTGTAACATATGTGTAGAGGGCCTAGGTCAGAGGTAGGCAGGCTCCCTGATAGTCAGTTCAGTCTCTTTGAGTCCCCATTAGATCCCAGTTAGTTGATTCTGTGGGTTTTCTTGTAGTGTCTTCTACCCTTCTGGCTTCTACAATCTACCACCACCTCACTTCTTCCTTGGGATTCCCTGAGCTCTGCCTAGTGTTTGGCTGTGGGTCTCTATATCTGTTTCCATCAGTTGTTGAGTGAAGCCTCCCTGATGATGATTAGGCTAGGCACCAATCTAGATTTTGGACTTTAGCAGTAGAACTGTAGAAGTATACTTCTGTTGCTTAATTCACTCCACATACAATATTAGCTTGTGCTAAGCTGTCTGCACAAGGCCTGGGAATGAGTAAATTGAAAGTGTCTCAGTGCTAGCCGTGATTTGGTTTGACTTCTTTGTGGCATGCATTTGAATCTGTGCTTCTGGGATGTGCACTCTGTGCTCCTACAGGTGAGAGAGGCTGGGAAATGAGAGGTATGGAGGACCGTGATGGACGTCTTGCGTGTGCTCTACAGCCAGCGGCTCACCACTTGCTCCTTTCTCACTCCACAAACTTTAACCAGCTTAAGATAGGTCATCATGTCATCATGTCAGGGACTTCATGTCATCAGTCAGGGACTTTGTACATTTTTCCCTCTGTGGCATCTTAAGACTAACTCCTTGTATCCACAGTGAACCTACCTGAGCCATCTCAGTGACATAACAAATGGTTATTGAAATGTAGGACTGCTTGGTATAAGCACCAGTTGAAACACTTGTATGCTAAAAAAATTACTCTTGTGTTTATGGAAAATTCAAATTTGTCTACTATCATTTATTTTGTTTGCCAAATCTAGTAACCCTATTTAAACGTGCTTTGCAATTTCTTCCAAGTCTCTCTCTCAAAAAAAGAGAAACAAATTTAAAATTTTATTCTTTTTTTTTAATAGCTTAAGACTGAATCTACTAAGGCAATAGTCAGCTCCTCCAGAAAAAAAAATTTATTCAAACCTTGCCATGACTTCTAATGTAAGTAATTATGCCTTTAACTGATTCATATATAAATAAGAGACATGACAATGACACAGGCTAATCTATTATTAAGTTTGAAATGTTGTGATAGGAAGTCAAGAGCTACAGCCAAGGCCACTTATTTCACCACAGAATATGAAAATCAAAAGACTCAGAATAACTGTGTTCAAGAGAGTATATGGGTCCTACAAAGAGGCAAAGCCCAGCTAAAGGCAGAGAGGAGATGGTTATTTCCATCTCTTCCTAGGCGGGGGTGGGGGGTCTGTTCAAAGTCAAGGCCACAGTTAAAATGGGCCAACTCAAAGCAAGTGAACACGGGGCAGCTGACACCCAAAGGAAGAGAGGCCAACAGCTGAAGGTGAGATTTTGGGAGGGTGTGGGAGTGGGAGGGAGGTGGGGAGGAGGGGTAGGGTGGGGGTGGGCAACCATACTAGTAGCCAGAAGAAGACATATGAAAGACCAGCAGGCTGAAGGAGAGATGCAAGCAAAAGATTGCTAGAAATGATCACATCCATCTTGTCGGGTGTTTGCCTCAAGCATTTGCTCATTTCACGTTGAAATAGTGGAAGAAGATATTCTCTGATATTCTTTAGATCTTTAGTTGGCACATCCAGCACATTCTTAGTTTTATATGAAACACTAACTACCTTTTAAATTACAACCCCTTTCATATTATAGAACTAGGAAATGTGTCTTTTATTAATTCATTTAATGACTGGATAGATATGGAGAGCCTCCCATTTGCTGATCCTGGTGCTCAGATACATCAACGAGCAAACCAGCTGCCAGTCTCCGAGAGCTTACTACATCGTGGAGGAAGACAGAAAAATAATGCTCCAAGTAACACATCAGAAGATTCAGAATGGCTGGGGTGGGGGTGGAGTAAGTGCTCTGGAAATAAACCCAGTGGGAAAGGAAGCGAAGGAATCAGCAGCATAGCAAAATGCAAAGGAGGAGCATGTAGGAAGAAGAGCATCTAGTTCAGGGGACTCCTGGCTTGGGGACAGTGAGACCCCATTGAATGGTGCAGTATCTGCCAATGGTCATGGTAGCTGAAGATAGAATTCTCCTAAACATTCTTTCTTAGGATTGTCCAGTTAAAATGAGGAAGTAATCCAAGAAAGTGGGAGAAATGGTTAATAAAACAAAACAAAACAAGCAAGCAAACAAAACCATGAGGGACAGCTTCTGGAAAATGGAGACAGCACATCGAAGGAGAGACTCAAGATGGAACGTGGGCAGAGGCTCACAGATCTTCACTGCTAAGCCTGTTTTCTGAATTCTATCTGAAAAAAAGTGTAGTTTTTTCCCCTTTTCTCCCTTCCTGTCTGTTCTTTAGAAACAGGCTAAAATTCTAAGCATGCACACTCTGATCCTCTAAAAATTATTTCTCTGAAGAATACTCCCTCAGTTGCCTGCCATCCCATGGTTTCTCTCCCAACTGCCAATAAAGTAATCCTCAAGCTTAACAAGAAGGAAAGGGTCAGCCTTGTCTATTACCACAGGAAAGAAAGGACTAGCATTGTCTAGTACCACAGGAAAGAAAGGACTAGCCTTGTCTAGTGCCACAGGAAAGAAAGGATCAGCCTTGTCTAAGTACCACAGGAAATGCAGGTGTCACCAGGCCCTATGACAGTGTGAAGATTTTTACAAAATAATTTTACATCTTCATTTGTGGATAACTGGCAAGTGACAAAAAATGTCTGCCTTTGCCCTTTATTTATAATGGGAAAAATTGCTGGAGAATGTATTCTAGAGGAGAGGTGGAAACCTGGGGCAGAGGGATAAGAGAACTCACTGGGGAAGACAGGGAATTCTAAAGAAGTCCCAGTGAGGGTGCTCTACAAAGCTGAGAGAGTAGTGCTCTCTCAGACTTGACACTGAGGTTTCAAGACATCACCAGGTGTTTATAGATGCTACACAGGAAACTGTAGTGGAATGCTCAGGGGAGCTAGCAATAAATACAAAGAAGGCTAACCCGAGGAGAACAAACTTAAAATTCATGGAAATCAGGAAGGAAAGAGCAAACAGTACACCTGCGGATATAATCTGAATGCTAACTATTGATTTAATGATAGTTGAATTATTTACCGAAGGATTGGTTGGGGAGGCTGAAGGAATCACACTGAAGGAAACTGCAATCACTGTCTCCACTAATAGAAAGTCAACAAACGATAAATGATTTCTTGGTAAAAATTCGAGGAAGAGTGAGTGCCAGGAAGACAGCTGAGTTCAAGGACGACATTTTAAAGTAGGGGCCTCACAGAAAGCATGTGAGATACCGCACTTAGCTATGGCTTAACTTAAGATATCTTTTGGTGTGGAGACGCTTGGAGATTCAAATGCGGTTCTAGAAATGAACACAGGAGTGTCATCAGTGAGAGCCACAGAGCAAGAGCTCCCATTAGTCTGCTCCTTCAGGACAATGACACAGGACTGATGGGCTGTCAGAATAGATTTATCTCAAAACGCTGGAAAATTGACTAGTAATGCTTAACAATCACGGGGATGCTTAATTACGAAAACCTGGCCAGATCGCTGCGTTCACAGTGAACTGCCTGGCATTTTTTACTTTTCCTATTTCCCTCTGCTCTGAGACTCAGTGGTAGCCTGGGAAACAGCAGCCCTGAGCCTCAGTACCAGAACTTCGCAAGCAGAATGGACCTATTGAAGAAAGAAGAGTAATTATTTGTTTTGACCTGTCTTTTGACTCCCTGGAAGGTGGACTCAAAAGGCCTGCCATTCTCCCTGCTAAGCAGGACTCTCCTGAGGCTGAAGTGGCTGCCTGCAGGGTGCCTGATGAAACCACGAGGCACAAGTACTAATTGCCTCTGTGTGAAGCAGTGGCAGCAGCGGACACAACAGCGGGCACAACAGTCCCTAGCTGTAAACTCTGGGAGGAAAAGGCAGAGGAAGAGTTGCTTTGAGGAACAGCTCTGTCCGGTGGAGAAGTTGGCTCACAGGTTTAGCGTGTCTTCTCTGAGAGGACATAAATTCACACGGGCTTCAAGCCTAAGCTTCTTGAATGCAAAAACTTCAACAACCAGAGACTATTTTTCCCATTTATGTGTTTTTTTTTCATTTAAACAATTTACATAAATGGAATAATTCAGTGTGGTGATAACATTTTTCTGAAAGGTATCTTTTGACCCCAAAGAAAGAGTACTCTTCCCAGCTAATAATATGCTTGAGGTTACTTGAGGCTACTTAACCCACTGTCCTGTGTGCTCAGCTTGTATAAGTTTAACATGCCTTTAAGGAACAATGTAACTAATTATTATGTCTTGGATTTCCCATGCAATCAGAGTTTACAGCTTCAGCTAAGTGCATAATTTTGATCTTAAGTTATATACTTTTTCCTATGCTGCTTCCTTCCCCATAGAACAGTGTTTGTCTGTGTTGTGGTTGAAAGTAATGTGTTGGAGTTGAAAGCAACATTGGATATAGGCTCACGATTGTGTGTCTGTGTCTGTGTGTGTGTTTGTAGTTTTGAGTACTATTCTAGGTTCTGTAAAGTAACTTCTTTTCTGTTAACGATCTCTAAAATGATCTTTATATTTTTTCCATACCATATTTTCTGTACTGTTCAAAGAACATAGAGTAGAGTCCGTTGATACAGATGGGCACAGTCACAGCCCACAAAACAGTCAGCAAGGACCTCAGACATACACAACGGACTGCAGACAATCCAGTAACCACAGACAACAGTTAGATAGAAGACACAGGGAGAGAGGTAGAGAATTTGAATTTGAGCTTGCTCTTGGCCAAACTAATGCAACAGGCCGTTTCTGTCTTCATTCCTGAACAGGGCATAGACACACTTTGCTGCTTCCTCTGAGTTTTTTTTTTTTTAAGGCTTCAATCAGCTCGGTTTTCAGCATATGAAATGTTGGTGTTAGGTTTTCTCACTCACCGTAAGCTTCAGGAGATTCATCTCAGTTGCTATCTCTAAGTTGTTCCTTCATACATGGTTTGGACAAACCATGAATGGCTTAAGCATGTATCCACTGAAGGAGTTGTGGCATTTGAAATGAAGGCAATCCTTCTTTCTATCTTAGCCTCCCAAGTGCTGGGATTACAGATGTGCACCTCAGTCCCAGCTTGCCTCAGATTAAATGTTCAATGTCCTATCTGTGTAGATTGGGATGATGTGGAATATTATCTGTCATTTAAGATTTCTGAGTAGGAACATTTTACTTCAGTTTTGAATTCCTCCATTATGTAGCGTTCCAAATCAGTTCTGCATACCACCACTTGTTTTGAACATAGCTGTGGTAACTACTTTAAAAAGTTTTAAGTTATTCAACCTGTGAAGGTTTTCTCATAAATATCATTGAGAGCTTTGTTAAGGTCAACGCCTCCATGTTCACTGCAGCCAAGCTGTGGAAGTAGCCTAAATTTCCACCAAAAGTCACACTGATAAATAAAATGTAATATGTCCACACAAAATTCTGCCGCTGTGATTACAAATGTGAACTGGAGGTCAGAATGTTCCGTGAAAGAAGCCAGGAGCACAGAGAGAGACTTCACAATCTCACATGTAGAATCTTAGGAAGCCAAACCCATGCAAGGACAGAATAGGAAGGTTGTTACATAGGGCTTGGGAATTGTGACATGACAGTTATTTGTCAAAGGACACAAAATTTCAGTTAGGTAAGAGGGAAGTTCAGATCCAATCATGGTAACTATAGTTAAAATTACATTTTGATATTTACCAAAAGAATTCATTTTAAGTGTTTCAGTGACAAAACGGTGGTGCATATATTAATTATCTCAACTGAACTGTTCATGTGTGTGTGTATGAATATACTTAAATGTCACATTATACATGATAGATGTATGCAGTCCTATTTGTCAATTAAAGTTCTGCAATGAACAGCCCCATGTTCACCACAGAATGGAAATATCCCAAAAATCAACTTAATAAGCTCAGGCTCTCGCTTATTCCTGAATCCTGGGGCACCTCATCTGTGTGTTCTTACTACGTTAGTCTGTAGCCAAAGGATTGGGTTGAAGGTGCAATGGGAGGAAGTATCTATTTGACTCCTGGTATGCTGCAGATGTTCTGCAAATGATTCTGGATCACTGTTTTCACTTGTCCTAAGACATTTTATAAACTCCAAACTGATTATATTCTCTGTACTTCTGATGATGTGAATTACTGAGGACTTGAAGTATCAGTCTAGTTATGTGTTTCCTAAGTGACCAAATTTGCAGTTAGAAGATGTAGCCCAAAGCTGCAAGGACAAGTACCCCCGACCAGTGTTGATTGGGAAATAGGCACATACAGTTTCTTTCCTTCCTTTTAAAAATCACACTTAGTTCTCTCTCTTAAACCATCCATCAAAAGTTAGCATTTACACAGCCCTCTCACTGACTGGAAATGCTGGAGCTTTGTGATGCTGTTAAAACCACTGCTGCTGAGTGTAGAGCCACGGAGCACCGTCTTTTCTATCTTCATTCTGAAAACCATGATCTCTACTTAGTTTCAATTTGGAATCAGCCCCTGTATAAGGAAACCGTGCACATTCGGCAAAAGAGCCTACCTATGATTTTTCTTGATTTGTCGGTGAACTGCTAATGTTTTTTTCTTCCTGGAAGAAATGAATATTTAGGGATAAATGAAGCCATTGTACCATAGAATTGATCTTCAGTGAAGTCATTTTTAAGAACATAGTCATGGCTCAATCTGTCTTTTTTAGCTCTAGCTTTCTTTCTTTTAAGAAATATTTATGTGTTTATTTTAATTTTCTATGCATATGACTGTTTTATCTGCATGTATGTTTTTGAGCTACCTGCATGCCTGGTGCTCAAGGAAGTCAGGATAAGGGTGTTGAATTCCATGGAACCGGCATTATGGATGGCTGTGAACCATCATGTGGGTACTGGGAATCAAACCCAAGTCCTTGGCAAGAGCAGCAAATGCTCTTTACCACAGACTCATTTCTTCAGTCCCCTCCAGCTCTGATTTCTGAAGTGAAATCATCATATATTTTTCTCTTTACTGGTAACTCCATATGTACCTAAGAACATAATAAAGATTAATAGTAAACAAAATTTGAATTTAGTATCACGAAGAACACATAAATATAATATGGTGGTAGTCAGCTTCCAAGATGGCCACTGACATACCTTCCTTCCCCATGTGGTTCATGCCCCTCATGTCCTTCTAGATTTTGTAGGAACAATTTCTAAAAAAAAAAAAATCTATGAAATAACATATGGTTCTGAGACTCAAGCATTGCAATAGATTAAATTTATCCTTGATGTAAACTAATAACTAATAACAACTCCTGGGAGGAATTGTTTATTTTGTCTTGTGGTTTCTGAGAGGTTAGTCTGTGTCACTTGGCTGCATGTCTCTAAGCCAGTTGTTAAGTGGAATGTCATGGTGGAGAGAGTGTGTAGCTGTGAGGGAGGCAGCAGAGAACAGGGCAATGCCAGAACCCTACTTGTTCCTCTGTATTCCTTTATACTCCAGTTGGGTCCCTAGCCCAAGAAATGATGTTTCCCATTGAAGGTGGGCCTTCTGTCAGTTAATACTTTCTGAACTGCCCTCACAAACTGCCAGAGGTGTGCCTCAGTCTATTCGGTGAGTCAAAAGGAAAAAAATTAATTACTGGGGCTGGGGAAATGGCTCAGGGGTTAAGAGCTCTGATTGCTTTTCCAGAGGTCCTGAGTTCAATTCCCAACAACCACATGGTGGCTCACAACTATCTATAATGGGATCTGATGCCCTCTTCTGGTGTATCTGAAGACAGCTACAGTGTAGGCATATAAATAAAATTAATTAATTAATCGATTAATTACTATAGTTGTAGACGGTATCATTTCTTCCATATCTCCTTGTTGGATCAATTGTTCTGGATAAGGAGAGTTACCATGGCACCGGAACACTAAGCTGTCTGGTGGGAGGCCGTGTGAAAGGCCTGAGCCATTGATTGACTGTATCTCAAGAAGTGATTCCAGCAGTGATGTCATCCGTACAGGAGTGACATCATCAGAGCACACATATTAAAATCTTAAAAGGTGTGTAGTCTTCACTGACATCTTGACATCAAGCCTATGAGAGGCTCCTAGATTTCCATAAATCCGGGAAGAGATAATTTGATTCTACTGCTGCCTTAAGCTGTGAAATCCAGAAGCATTTTATATTCAGCAGGGAGACCACTCCACACAGTTGTCATTAAACCCAATGCAAAAGGGCTTTGTCTTGCCAGATTTCATCTCTGGCTTTTATTATAGTAAAGAAAGAATTTGGCTACAGGTTTAGAATAGTTACTTTGAAACATGCTTACATGATAGGAGCACATTAAAATTTACGTACAATTTGTTAAAATAGATGGTCGTAGCATTCTGATATCCAGCGGGGATTTTAGTTATCAGTTTCCAGTTTGTATTGAAGTGTTTGGAACAGAATATGTGTTTACATTTATTGTATTTATTTCTCCTGCAGGAAGGAGTATTACTTCCAGAATGGGGCATTGATCTAATCTGCATTCCAGAATTTTCCATGCCAATTAATTAGTATTTTTTTATAAAAATATTTTGTAATGTCTTTACTATACTGAAATGAGCATAAACAAGAATATGACCCAATCAATACACATTTTCAAAATAGGTAATACAGTGATACTACATGAAGAACAAATGAAATTCATTATGTTACTCAGGCTGACCTTGAACATGCTATATTGCCAAGGCTAGCCTCAAGCTTTTTGTCTTAGAAGTTTGCAGTACAGGTGTGAGCTATCGCTATTCTCTCACATTTATATTTATGTGTAAATATTTTCAATATCATTGTAGATTCCAAAGCTGTGAAACATTCTGTTTCAGATGATGCAATGCCACAGAAATATCTTGACTTCATCATTACAAGAGAAGTCAATGATTTTCTGAAATGTTGGTAACTTTTATAAAATTTTAAATAAAACAAAACATAATCTGTCTTTAATTTACTAATTAGTTATATTGCTAGAAAATTCAAAGTTGATTAAGATGTTGTAACACACACTTTGAAAACTATGATTAAATTAAAAGCAAGCATTGAGAATATGTGAATGCCTTAAGTGTCTAGTCTGTAGTCTGTACCGCATCTTCAAGGTTATCTGACTGACAGGTCCAGTGCTTTCTATTGACTTTGAAGGTACAAGATAGAATGCCTGAAGCAAAGCAGATTATTTTTGTTTGTATAATACAGAGGATTTTCATCATAGGGAATAGAAATCATTATTTCTCTGTAGATATTAAAAAGTTTTATGTTTATACATTTATTTCTACATCTATGTAATTGAGTGTTGCTTAAATTCTCTTGAATTGTTCATAGTATCTCATTTCCTTATTAATTTATATGTTAAATGTAACTCTCAGACAATTAATGTTCTTATTACATAAGAGTGGTTTTTATTTAATATTCTAATAAATTTCTATTTTAGAAGAAGTCTAGGTGTGGACACATGTAGTTTTTATTATCATATATATCAATGTTTGCCAAGCTATAATAAAGCAAATGAGACTAACAGATACATAAATTCATCATAGATTCATCCATAGATTCATCCATCAGCAGTAGGATACAGATCCCTCTCAGTAGCACATAGAATACCCTTCAGGATAGAGTTAAATGATAGGCCACAAATTAAGACTCAGTGAAGTAAAAGTAATTAAAGTAATATGTATCTTTTCAGATCACTACAGAACAAAACTAAAATGATATGAGAACAACATAAAGTTCAGGCAGCATGCTTTCAAATGACCAATGGTTAGTCAAAGAAAGTAGAATGGGAGGCCACATAGGTCTTGAAACAAACGAAAGTGAAAATACAATGTATCAAAATCTGTGCAATATAGAAAAGACATACTGAGAGGAGGAGTTGTAGTAACATATCTGCTGTCAAAAACCAGAAAATAATAATAACATACTTTAAGGCCAAAACCAAAATTAGAGGGAAAAGCATAATGACCAGAACAGAAATTTAAACCAAGTTACTTTTAAAAAAGATAAGGAAACTTGGCAAACCTTTTGCTATACTAACTGCATTTTTTCCCCTATGTTTGAGTTCTTGCCAGCATGTATATACACACAAGGTAGTACCCCTGGAGGCCAGAAGAGGGCGACAGATCCTGCGAAACAAGGGTTGCACATAGTGGTCAGCCACAATGTGGATGCGGTGTGAATTGAACACACTGATCCTTTGCAAATGTTTAAGCGCTTTTAACCTCTGCCCTCCCCTATCTACATTTTAAACTTATTTAAACCAATCATTCTCCAAATAGTTATTGACTACGTACTACATGTCTGAATAAAATTTGAATCAACCATATGAACTGCAATTAGAATTATTGTTTAGATACCTAGGCTTAAAGTAAGGCCAAGGCCTGGGGTGAAAACCTGAGAAGACAAATTTCATTTGATCTGGGATGATTTCTACAGAGACTCAGTGTTTAGAAGTTTGGTAGATTGTGAGAGTGATGAGCACACCAGCTACTACTGCGCAAACGAGGCACCAAGTCAGGACTCCTAGTGGAGGGATAAGGACACGAATCTACACACAAACCCTTCAACCAAACATTTGTCCCTCCTACAAGAAGTGCAGGAACAAAGATGGAGCAGAGACCGAGGGAACGTCCAACCAATGACTGGCCCAACTTGAGATCCACCCCAGGGCGAGAACCAATCCCTGTCAAGATTAAATGATACTCTGTATGCTTGCAGACAGGAGCCTAGCATAACTGTCCTCTGAGAGGCTCCACCCAGCAGTTGACTGAAATAGATGCAGAGACCCACAGGCAGTCATTGGATGAAGCACTCTGGGAGTTTTGTGGAGGAGTTGCGGGAATGATCGAGGGACTTGGAAGGAATAGGAATTACACAGGAAGGCCAAGAGGGTCAACTAACCTGGACCCATGTGGGCTTCCAGAGACTAATCCACTAACCAAAGAGCTTGTGTGGGCTGGATCTAGCCCTCCCCCAGCGCGTTACCCCATGCACATATGTAGCAAACATGCACCTTGGTCTTCATGCAAGTCTCCAACGATTGTAGGGGGGGGAGGGTGGTGGGGGGAGGGGTGGGGGAGGGGGGCTATCCCTGACTCTATTGCCTGCATATGGATCCTGTTCCCCTAAAAGGGCTGCCTTGTCTGGCCTCAGTGGGAGAGGATGTGACTGTTCCTGCAGTAACTTGATGTATCAGGGTGGGTTGGTACACGGGGGGCCTTCCAGTTCTCGGAGGAGAGGGGAAGGGGGCTATGAGGAGGCTGCAATCAGGATGTAAAGTGAACAAATAAATAAATAAATAATGAAAAAAGAAGTTTGGTAGACTAGTGCTTTTATTTTTCTTTCTAACGTCAAGCTTTCTGTACATTCAAGAGAACACTAAAGAGGAAACAAAAAGCACTTGACATGGAATCTCTGACCCATTTCTGCCTTGACTTGACTCATTCATTCATTTATTCATTTAACAAACATGTATTGCCTAGTGTCATTGTGTCTGTAACTGTACTAGAGTGTAATAATAGCTCTCATTTTTTAAGTACTTGGGACATGTCAGGCACCGTTGTAAGCATTGCATATACTCAAGCAACTCCCGAAGAACTCTGCGATCATTTCAAAGATGGAAAACTGAAAGCATAGAAAGCCTGGGTTGCCTTATGCCTCACTGGACAACGACAGGGGGACCGGAGCCATTACAAAGTCCCCTTCAATTACTGGAGGTCAGGCCTCTATCCCCACCTTCACAAGATTAGAATCACCACAGCCCTTCTACACTTAGAGAAGGGAGGAGATGTCAGGGGCAGCCCTGCTTATACACTGAAGGCCTAAAATCAGCCATAGGCCGAAAATCAGAAATAGGCCTGTCATACATGTATACTAACACCAAGTCTTGGGTATCTGTGGAAAGCCATTGAAACAGATGGCTATAAACAGGCAGTTTTTGTGGAAATTTACCAGCCTGAGTAGACATAGACCTTGTAAATAGGTAGCCCTGGCGGATAACACCAACTTAGATAAGGACAAGTGAATCTTTGGCAGAGTCATAGTGACCTGTCCCCTGTACCTTCACCCAGCTGATACTCTGTTCTAAAAGATATCTGTACTCCCCCTGAACACCCACGCTCCGGTGTCATCCCCTTCCCCACATCCTGCCTTTTTGTGTTTATAACCCCTGCGTGAATAAGTAACAATTATGATTTGATTAAAATAAATAAATAAAAATAAATTAAAAAAATAAAGAAAGCCTGGGTTGCAGATACTCAAGCCTGAGTTTGAATGCCCCCTCTCTACAGTGTGGAGACTCCAGCAGCTTATATAACAGATGGTCTGCTTGTCTTCAGGAAACCTTCAACTTCAAGCATTACTCAACTAATAGCAAGCATATGAGGTTCTGCAAGAGAGCGTGATGTAGGAGCTTTGGTATGCATAAAGGAAGGTCTAGGCAACTGTGAAATGAAGTTCTCTGTTTGCTTTAGAGCATTATAAATAAAGCTGGATGTGAGAGAAGAATTCAAGAATGTTAGTAAGTGCAATTAATTGCATTTTGAAGAAACACAAGCTGTGATCATTTGTAAAAACGGAAGCCTCTGTGCTGGAGATGCCCTCCTGGCTTCTCGAGAGAGCCTCTTCAGAAAACAACTACAAATAGTTTGAACTTCAAAGAGTTATTTTTAAAAAAATGCAAATATTTTCTACAAATTTCAAAGTTGTTTACTTCACAAAATATTTTCATAAAATCATGAAAAACACTGAAGGTATGTTTAGTGAGAGTTTTCTTAATTGCTAAAATAATAGTTTACATGAACATAAGGTTGACTCTCCAGCTCTACAGAGGATAGCTAGTGATTTGATATTTGTGCAGTTTTTTTTAATTAATAGCAAATGAAAAAAGTCAGCAAAATCAAACATTTTGGAGAGAGTGAAATGTATAGTTTTGGGAAGTCAGGAAGCTGTAAAGTCAGAAATGAATCAGATTTCCATGAAATATCTTTATTAGATAGATGTGCCTGTGTCAAGACTGTGTGCTCTTCCCAGGGCAGGGCCTGGCTATTTCATGGGCACTATGTTTCAGACTGCTGTGCAGTGCGTCCACTAATAGTGGTGTTGGGCTGCTCATGAGTAGCTCACAATTAGGAACTAGGGATCAGTTAGTACTGTAGCAGCCAGTTACTGGTATGTGCCAAGTTCAAGCTGAGAAGATGTGTTATAAAACAGATAGGGGACCTGGCCATGTCCCAAGTGTAGTCAGAATGAAATGAACTCCAATTTGAGTCTGTCTCTGAAATCCTGAAAAAGTTAAAAAAAAAAAAGTTCATGTCAGAAAAAATTGGGAAAAAAATTATATGACTTTAAAAGGTTAGTGTCTTTTCAGTGCACTGCTTAGCATCACCTGGCAGCACCTGGGGACCATCTAATGTTAGAGGATGCTGTACTTTTCATTGTCTCTGACAGAGTCGTTTTATATGGCAGCTTGCTGGGGACCATCTAATGTTAGAGGATGCTATACTTTTCATCGTTGCTGACAGAGCCATTTTGTGTGTTCATAAGCTTTAGAAGAATACAGATGATGCAAATAATTCTAGTCCATGGAGATGTGAGCAAACTTTATCTGATGAAGATGACTTTATATTCCCCTATGCAAGAGTGGTTCAAACACTGCATTTTACTGCAGATTTTTATCGGTTTTGCACTAATTTGCAATTTTTTTCAGTCTTCCTGATGTATTTGGCAAATGATTTTTAAAGTGGGCCAACTAGCAAATATTCTAGTCAAAACAGGCCTTATGGTCTCTAGAACCATACACATGCTGCTGTAGATCTAAGGTAGTAAAGACGGTGCACACTGGAGGGCATAATGACAGTCATTTGAGTTGGATATCATTTCTGCACTACACAAATAATTTACCTTTTTCCAATTACGTATAAATATAAAAATATGCCTAGTTTGCAGAATGTACAAAGCCAGGTGGTAGTCAGAGTGAGAATATAGGGTATAGTTCACCAACTCTTTCACTTTATACTTGGTCTGTTCTACAAATTCTCTTTGAACCAAAAGTAATATCTTACTATTCAATCAGGCAAATAAAATATCCAACATGAATTCATTTTCTGTTTCAATAAGTCGTGACCATGCCTCCTTTTTGCTATGGGAATACATCACAGTAGAGTGATAGCCTAGCATACATGAAGCCCAGCATTTGATTTTTAGCATCAATAAAAAATCATGTTACATTTCCCAGAGCCAGTGAACAAAATCTGCTTCAGATATTTAGAGATGATGAACCAAAAGACAGGACTTCTCTGCTCTGGGTTGACACTAGAATTCTGTGGCATCTTCAGGACTTATCTATGACATGAGACCATTTGTGAAGGAACTGAAGTTGCTCACATGGAAAGGGACCTCATATAGGCATGTCTGGAAAGGTTTCCAGATGATTCTAAGATATTGGAACTCTAGGCCCGAATAAGGTAATGGTTTTAACTTGTTTTTGTATCAAAAGTGACTTGCTGTTTAAACATATGAAACATGATGATATGGACAGAGCTTCTGACATATTATGGATCATGTGTCTGATCATCTTAGTTCAAAGCAGTAGGTGAAAGATGATCTAAATAGATTTAATTATGCTTTTACAATTTTTCTTATTGATCTGTATTTGGTTTCAAGGATATTGCTTGAGAGTTAAGTATACTTTAATTTATTTAAATCTCCCTTCACTACACAAATCCTTTGAGGTAGATTAAAGACGTAACAATTCTAACGACAACCTGAAGGGTTTTGATTTCCTGTTTTCTCAGAATATTGTGGTTGTAGATGTAAGGCGTTGGGAGAGGGAGTTTACCCATCAGGCCTTTCCTTCCCTTGCTTTACTCAGAAAGGGTGTGGAAGGTGAGATTTGAGCACCTACCAAGCAGAGCATCCAGGGGAATCCCCTCTTTGCATGATGAAAGTACCAGCTGAAGATGTTTCAAGTTATGGAAAATTATAAATCAGATGCATTTTAACACCAGCAAGCCTGTCAATTTACCAAGAGCCTACTTTATGTCCCTCATAAAATTTCATAATAAAAGAATAATTGTATTTACTAGCAATAAACTTTATTCAGTAGATCAGGCTCACCCTGATCACCTTATATCCTGATGAGGCCAGTGCTGAAGTTAATGAGCCTAGTGGAGAAACGGAAGTCAAAGAACTTGAGCAGGTTAAGTCAATAAGAAAACTGGAACTCTGATCCCACATTGGGAGACTGGAAACTCGGATCCCACCTGAACGGCGGCTCTCCCAACTATGCCTGCCATGCCTCAGACACAATCACACTCAGGGAACAGGAAGGGCTTACAAAGGAGTGTCCCAAAATACAGACATTTGAAGGAGAAGTTGGATCTGTGAATTCTAAAAGGAGTGTGGGAGTCACACATCCTAGATGACTATAAATTAAATTCTAGGAAATATTTTCCTAGAAAAAGTTAATCCCAAGAATTAGGGGAACATTAGAGAAAGTGGACAGGTGGAAAGGCACACGGAAGTGAAAAGAGCCAGTCCCTATAATATCAAGTAAAGCAGGGTGACACCTGGAGGCAAGCAGTGTGAAGGAGTCCTGGCCAGTGTTTAGGTTCCTGTTGTGGTGACCGTAGTCATGGAAACAGGTTATACACAGTGTAATCCCATAATATTTCTCATAAATACTCTGCAGTGTATAACTGTTTTTTGCATCTTATTGATTGGTTTGGAAACTGATTTATTAAATAAAATTCACAGAGAGGCTTTGAACCATCAAAGCCCAAAATATACAAAGTATTACCATGAAGTCATTTTTCCAGTTTTTCCTCTCTTGAAAACAGATTCCTGGAGTGAGTTTGTAAATCATGTATTCCTCTCTAGGTCTAAGGATTCCATGATGTTTTCTGAGGCTCTCCAGAAGAAATCCAGATTCATATAAAAGTGTGGGAATAAGGGCAGGAGTGTGGTCCTCTAATCCACTATGGGAAACATTAGTGACTGAAGCGCTGTGTTCAGGCTATCCCCAATCTGACTCCATGGAAGATGGAGACTTTTCTTTTGGTTCCTACTTCATGGACAGGTACCTCTTTTTGTTTTTGTTTTTGTTTTTGTTTTTTCGAGACAGGGTTTCTCTATATAGCCCTGGCTGTCCTGGAACTCACTCTGTAGGCCAGGCTGGCCTCGAACTCAGAAATCCGCTTGTCTCTGCCTCCCAAGTGCTGGGATTAAAGGCGTGCGCCACCACCACCCGGCCAGGTACCTCTTTATTATATTAAACTGGCAAAGACTTGGACCAATAAGAGTTATCCAAATATTTATGTTTAATACAAAAAACTAGTGAATCCCACAAAGAGAGAACTCTGCTCTAGATGCAGTTAAAGAAAAAAATGAATTTGA
This sequence comes from Grammomys surdaster, assembly GCF_004785775.1. Lineage (NCBI taxonomy): Eukaryota > Metazoa > Chordata > Mammalia > Rodentia > Muridae > Grammomys > Grammomys surdaster. The sequence goes on along the minus strand of NW_021620921.1, from coordinate 7,634,080 downwards.
GCAGTAGTGTTGTACTTTGATGAGCAAGAAATCATAATGTGATCACAATGAAGATTCTCTAGACTCATACTTCCATTTGACATTTAAAATGCTTTTATATTGACTGATGTCATAAGAAAAAAAATAAATGACATTCTCTACTATATAGCTAAAAAATTCATTAAGAAAAATGAATGCTGAAAAGCACGTTTGACTTTCTTGATTGTTGTCATTCTTACCTGGCAAATGTCCATCTTTGATTGAATCTTTCTGGAACATAAGAATATAAGTCCTTCTTAGGAAGAATGCTGGTATGGTAGGTTTTTAGTGGCTTTTGCCAGATTATATTTGTGAAAGATATTTGTATTTCTGCTACTTAAGATAATTACTTCCTGCCTCAAAGAATTCTGAAAGGCGGTTCTGTAAACATAAGGGTGTGTTAGTCTATCTATAATATCTATCTATTTATGTATCTGTCTGTCTGTCTGTCTGCCTGTCTATCTTCATCGTCGTCATCATCATCTTCATCAGCATGATCTATGATCAATCTATATTCTTATATATCTATGTATGTATATATCAATTCTAAGTTATACTATGAATCTTATAAACATGTACTTTGAAGATACTAGTATAGCATATCATATTCTAGTTGTCAGGAACCATTGTGTGCAAAGAAAGAAAGAAAGAACATAAGACATTGGTTTTAAAATGCTGTTTTAAAAAGATAGTTCTAAACATGAATGTTTGGGGATGGATACTGCAATAGTTCTAGTTGGAGCTATTTCCATCTCAGATTTCTAAGCACTGCTCATTTCCAAGTAGTTGGAAAAAGGTTTGGAATTGCCTTCAGAACATTGGATGCTTGATTAACTTCATGCATTTGATACTGGTTAACTATCCATAAAATATGATATTTCATCTGTTTTGTTTTATTGAATATTTCAAAGAGTCTGCAAGATTTATTGAGGAAAATGAACTATTAAAGATTCAGAGCCTAATCATGTATTAATTCATAAAAGTTTAACTCTATAGGATATATGAAAGGGTGATGGTGTTGGTGTGTGTATGAGTGGGTGTGTGTGTTGTGTGCATATTTCAAAAGCTGAATACAAAAGCAATGTAAACATTTTCACTGAGGAGAAAATGTGAGTGATTTAGGGAACAGCTTATTTCTGACTATTTAGGAAAGAAGTTATATCTAACACTTGTCCTCACCTGTGATGGAGAGAGAATGCCTCAGTGGTGGCTATCTTTCTCATCAAACCAGAAACTTTAAGGATGGTTTTAAGATAAGCTATGACTCTGAGGATGGCTCCATTTTGCATCATGAGCACTTTGTGTTCTCCTCCACCATGGACAGCAAGCCCAGGAGCATCTCTATGGTGGACATAATTATTACAAGTGGCAGCCATCCATCTGCTGTCACACATCCCTCCATCCATTACCCATGCATTCATTTATTCATTCATGCAGTAGATGTCCTTGGAACAGAGGAAAGCAAAAATATGATAGGAATTAGTGTAAAGAGATAGAGAAAAATTGCTTCAATTCAAGGGCAGGTAAAATGAATAGCCACATCAAGGAGTCGCCGGTGCTAACTGGGAACTATCTCAGTTGATTAAGCTACTTCTTACTTCATCAAAACAGATAGACTTGGCACACAGGAGATATTTCCCAGTGGAAAGAAGAAATTCTTTAAGCTACTTTAGATGCATAATACAGAGACTGAACACTCCTTGTTCTTTAAGTTAAGCACATTTAATAAAGAGTCAGTTTTGAACTATGAAGATTCTGTGGTTTGCTGCCTCCATGGTACTGGAAATGCTGTGACAGAATCATAAGAGCCCAGCCTACTGAAGTACACAGAGTCAGTACATGATGCAACTCCTTATGTGGAGACTGATCTGTTCCTGGGCTTAGATTCCCTCTGAGTCATTCCTGTTCTTCCTCTGCTCTGCTCTCTTCCAGTGTGGGAAGAGACCTCTGTATTGTTTATTTAAAAACTTCTGTATAACCGGGTTCTGGATGGGTTTGAACAGTGTAGGTTGGGCACTGGTTTGGAAGATGTGTGCCAAATAGCTACCTTGGGAAAAGTCTTTTCTCTCTGGAGTTCTCACACTGACTAATTGTTCCAGGCATGCAGCTTCCTTTGGTGAGCAGGCTCTGGAGTCTGATACTGCTCTGTCTTCCCTACATCTCCCTGGCCTGTGGGCAGCAGAAGTGTCCCCCTCTTGTTATCTCTAGGTAGCCTTTCTGTCCCTTTGGGTTTTTGTCCTTCTGAATATAAGGCCCCCATTTCCTATGCTTATGTCATTTTCTTGTAAATAATTTTTAAACCATTTGAAGTTGCTGATATTTGATGGTTTCAGTTTTGAAAAATGGCAATCTAATGAGTGTCAACGTTTTGTTCTTCAGGTTATTTATATTTTGACTGTTATGGGTCAACTAGGAAAGGGGGGCAACATACTAGAAAGGAACTTTCAAATACTGGCTCAGGCACAGGAGTGATGGTGGGTCTAGGGCCCAGAGCTGGGCTGATGAGGAAGCTGTGAGCTACAGTCAGGACCACATGGCAATGCAGGCTGTGTGTCAGGCAGCCAGCATTTTCCAGGTGGGATAAGATCAGACTACAACCTTAAATAGTCTGATTGAAGTCATTAGAGACGAGAAAATAGAACATCACAGAAACTTATTTATATCTCAGTGACTACATAAAAAGTTAACACATTTCTTACTGAAAGTAACATGTTAGTGATTTATAGTGATGGCTTTGCTGTCTTCATGAATACTACTTACATTGTCACCAGCTTACCTTATTAACCCCTTTATGAAGCATCAGGAGAGACAAGTCTCCACTTCAAGAGGACAGATTTAGGGATCATGACTCAGTTCCGCTTCTATGGAGCCAGAATATATCCTGGAGCTACACGGGAAATGTGCTTTCCTATAGACACTCAACAGAATGTCTTTCCACATTTTGAACCTAAAATAAAAAGCTAATAAAATCTGCACGATAAGAAAATGATTGTATTTGAAGCCCCATGATGCCCAATCTGTTTGCTTTCATGTCAACCCTCATAAACCTGCCTGCAGGGCCTCACAGCCCAGGAGCTGTGGGCAGATTGGAAATGACTGTTGTCATTACAGCAGGACGGTGAAACAAACAACAGGATATCTGTACCTAAAATATCGATAGTTTTGCATCATGAATTTTTTGCACCGATTTTTATATATTTTTGAAACACTTCAAGTACAGGGGAATTATGCCATAATGCAACCTGTCTTTACCAAGTAGAGGAGTTACCAACAACTAGGGCTAAAACATACCAAGTACATGGCTGTAAAAGGCATAAAATGTCATATTGGGCATCTTGCCTAGACTGTGCCTCACAAGAGCAAGTAGGAAAAGTTAACAGTGAACAGAAAAAAGACTTCCCAGGGGAAAATGGATGGAGAAATATAATGATTTATATATGAAGGCTACAAACCTAAAAATCCAACAAGCAGCTAAGAGGGATACAAAACATATTTTTATGTATAACAAAATAACAGGAGACATATGTACATCAGGTGATTGTGGCTATTGAAGACACCATTTCCCATTGTACCAATAAAGATGAGGGGTCTGGTGCAGCACTGCTTTCCAGTTTCCTTTGGTTAGTCCCAATGTCCTCTTTTCCTAGCAAGGAAATGATGCCATTAGGGATGGCCTTATAGGACCACAATCACCTGGGATGACATACAGCCAAGGTCTCATCAAGAGCCTCCCATCTGTCCTTCCCCCTGCCATTTCCTGGGGAGATGATGAGGGCCTTTGAACTCAAGTATGGTTGCTTAACTATTTTCTTTCTCATTTCCTTTTGAAGCTACTTATACTAGATAGACTCTTAGAGAAACTCTGGAATCATGAGAAAAAAATAGTAAGTTAGGGTGTATGGGGTGGCAGCAGCTGTTGTTGTTCAGTGTGCATGGTGAAGGCACTTCCTCTAATGAATTCTGACTTTTCTCTATGACTTAGTGTATGCTCTTCTATACTCCAGTTTCCAGATAAAACATTCTTTGGAATTGATTCTCTCAGGATGATGCTCAAGTCACAGACAAGTTGTAAGTGCTTCCCTTCCAGAAACTATTCCCAGTATGGATGTTTTCACATCTTGGATGTCCTGCCCAGTACTGCTCACTGTTGGCAGTTTCCAGTTTCTCTAATCATGTGACGTTTCTCTTCTGCTGCCTCCCACATCCTTTGTTTCTAACATATATCCTACCAGTTAAAGGTCCTTTGGTTCTTCTTCTTTATTTTTGCTAGCTCACAATCCTTTTCTTTTCTTCCATATACTACATATTGCCTGAGGCATCCAACAACCCCTCCCCCACTTCCCCAGAACATTGTGACTATGAGTGGAATCATGTACCTAAATTTAGTATACATTAAGATGCTTAAAGAAAAAAAAAGGTACAAGTGATTTGCTGAGTTTCTTTTTGTTGTGCATATATCCTTCAAGTTCAATGGCTATCAGGGTCATATTGAGAGCAGCTGTAATTCCCCAGGTGAGACCCTTATAAGATGGGGTTGGTTCTCATTGTTCCTTCAGAAGAGGGTGGGAAGAGTCATTAGATTTTCAGCTAAAATTTTTGTCATTTCTTACCACACCTTCCTCTAAGTTCTATGTCAGTAGTTCTCAACCTGTGGGTCTAGACCATCTTGGGGTCAACCCTTTCACAGGAGTCACCTAAGACCATCAGAAAACACAGATATTCACATGATGATTCATAACAGTAGTAGAATGACAGTTATGAAGTAGCAGCAAAAATGATTAGCAAAATGATTTTATGACTGGGGTTACCACAACATGACCTATATTAAAGGGTCGGTCACAGCATTAGGAAGACAGAACCACTTCTCTACATAATCCTGCCCCAGTTGCTTGTGGTTTCAGCAGTTACTAGTATGCAAAGTTGAGGAAGTTTAAGTGAAGGGTGGTCCTGATCCCATCTCTGTATCTGTTGGGAAGTCATCATTCTTGTCAAGCTGGAGCTTTTTGGCGACGTTATATTTCTGTTTTGTGGGGGCAAGGTTGTGGGATTGGGGTATGGGTCAGTGGTCATTTACACTCCAGAGAATAACCTTTTACCTTTGCTCTTAGCAAGTTAAATAAATCCATTGGTTCAATGAGATGGACTCTGGTGGAATGGTTACTTGGTCTCTTCTTGATGCACTATCTAAGGTAACTAGATGATTATTGAAGACTCATGAAAAAGTGCAACATTTTGAGATAGTCTCACTTCGAAAAATGGAAGAAATTTACCAAAAAATCATGTAAAATGTGATGAATGTAAAACCTTGCAACTTTTTATAGAAAGCTACCAGATCAGTGGAAACTGTGCCATCCTGTGGAATGATTGATTCAAGAAGCTAAAGAGCTTACATTTTTTAAATTCCAAGCATAGGCAGATCTTGTGTGCTTAACACACACACACACTCACTCACACCCACAAAATTAACACAGTTAGAGGTTAAATGTTAATTATCTTGCTTATAATAATCAGCTGACTATACATACATATATTAAAAATTATGTTTTGCACCTTAGATATATGGATACTTCCTTATTAAAACTCCCTCTGGACAAAACCCAGAGGAAGCTGGACTCCCAAGAGCTCTAACATGCTCAGGATTTTAGGTATCTAATATGAGGAAGAGGGCATGTTTGTGTTTTTTTCTGCAGGATGCTGAAGGAGCATGGTGGCTGCCAGAGTCATTGATGAGACATGCTGATGCTGGGACAAAGAATGATACTGACCTGTGAGCTTGCTGAGTGCCCTGACACTGGTGACTGGGAAGCTATACTGGATATATGTTCCTGACCCACCTTTGCTTTCCTATATACCAGATGGGACAAGCTGCCTTGCCTCTAGTTTTTAGACCTTGTGGGACAGAGAATCAAAAAGAGAAGTTATAATGACTCTTGTAGTTTTCTTAAATGTGACCAGTTATTTAGACTCAATTATGGATTGGTCTAGAAATCAATCCAATATTGGAAATAAGAGTCTTCATTTGGAAGGCTGGTTCTGGACATTTTCAGAGACATATTTGGAAGTTAGCTGCAGTTCTCTATGATGTTATGTTAGCAAGAGATAAAGTTGGGACAGGATCTGGATTTCAAACAAGTGTTAGTGCATGTGTTAAGGCTCTTTAATTGCCAAGTTAAAATTACTTTTGTTTTTTTCTACAGTATTTAATGTAAGTTGCATTGATTGTACATTTTCTAATTGTGTTAGTGTGTTGAAACCTGGAATGTCTGCTATGGGGTCTATCAACCAGCTTTTGTTTTATTGCCCTGAGTATTACAGAGCCTTGGTTTTCTGAAAAAAGCTCGCAAATACTGGAAGAAGTGAGTCAGGTTTTACGCAGAAGCAAGAGGGTAGTGGGCTTGATTATTGCTGGTATAACAGCTTTAATTACATTAATTGCTAGCACCACTGCTTCTGCAATTGCTTTGACACAAGAAGTTAAGACAGCTACTTTTGTTGATCATTTAGCAAAAAAAATGTTACTAATGTGTTGAGTATACAAGAGGATTTAGACAGGCATTTGGAACAACAGATCGATACTCTTTATCTTATTCTAATTATTGGAAGGAGGTTCAGAGATTAAGAGTAAGAGCCATCTCAAGTGTTATGCCAAATACCAATGGAGTTGTGTTACTTCTAAATTTTACAATGATAGTCATTATAATTAGGAAAAAGTTTAAAGACACTTACAGGGTATCTGGCCTAAGTCTAACATCTCTCTGTATGTTTTAACTTTGCATAGTGAGATTATGAATTTAAAGAATGCTGATCTGCTGACCTTTGATGCTGCAGATAATGCTGATAAAATTATCTATGGCTTGAGGCCAGTATTTCCATTTTGGTCAAGCTTCAAGAATGGCATATATAGCTTGATCATGCTAGCCTTTTTTGTCTTGGGAATACTTTTATTCCTGACCATCATATTAAAGCTTGTCTTTAACAACATCAACATATTGGCAGCCAAGGTACATGACTTGAAACTGAAAATGGACCCCCATACAAAGTTATTAATTTAACAGGCTGGCAAGCCAATGACAGGTAAGATTCTGCACAGAGCCTTACTTACCTAAGACATAAATGTATTGCTTTTGATAATGCATATTCCACAATGGGTAAGGAAGGAATTCTTGTCAGAATGACTTAAGACAGGAGATGTGGAGAGTTTTTGGGGCTGCTTAGCAGGAATCTAACATGTGCCAAGGACAAGGAAATGGGCTTAAGGCAGGAATCTGACATTAGGCTAGAAAAAAAAAGTAATTTCAGCCAGGAATCTAAATCTTAGGATAGAACAAAAAAATAATTTCAGGTAGGAATCTAAATATTAGTCTAGAACAAAGAAGTAATTTCAGGCATGAATCTAAATTTTAGGCTAGAACAAAGAAGTAGACTTCAGGCATGAAAATGACTTTGGGCTAGGACAGGGAAGTAGGCTCAGAAATTTTGGTCATCCTGATAAGCCCTTAGAAACAGTGATCACAGGAGTGATCATGAGACTTTGTTTATTGCCTTGCTTGTTCTTTGACTATTGTGTTTATTGTCTTGCTTCTTCCTTGAGTATTTGCATCTATTATATTGCTAGTTCCTCAACCTAGAACTGACCTTAATACTTGCATGTAATTAAAATGGTATAAAAGCAAAGATAAATAAAATAAAATAAAATAAAATAAAATAAAATAAAATAGAACTTCCTCTGACCTAAAACCATGCTTATTGCAAATAACCTAACTTGTAGAGACAAATAACAGTATTTCTTTTTCTCTTTATAGATGCTTTTATTTGTTCTTATTCTATGAATGAAGTTTTGAGAGCTTTGGGAATGCTGAGTTTGGCTGATATTTACTAAGCACTTCATTAAAGTCCCATGGATTAGTCCTTATTTGAACGATTTGAAGGAGGTAAAGCCAATAAGTATACAGTGGATTCTGATCAACCTGGCAATACAGAGGACTTGCCAGCTAGCAATGGACAGCTGATTGTTTTCTCTCCTATTCACACCAAGGGAGAAAAGGAGGCAGACAAAATCTTATTTCTTCTTACTGTTAGTTTGACTGAGTGGTCACTGTGTGTTAAATTCCCTCTGAATGGTGGGATCCACTTAGAGGCAAAGATTTCATTTTCACAACATTTACATTTGGAAAGCCGATGGTTGACATGACCCGTGGCTTTTGTATATTCTTTCCAAAATTGGCCACTGAGTTGAAATCTGTAGATACATATAAATGAGTTTTGCCTTCTTAAAACTCCAAAAAGAAATTCATAGGATTTTTGTCCATCTCCCCCAACTTGCTCACGTTCTTCCTACTGTAGGCCAGCTAAGAGGTCATTTTCCCTCAGGGCCATGCTGCACCTTTGATGAAAGTCAACCACACTGTACATGTCTTTATGCAGTTCTTCATATCAGGCCCCAAGTCAACTTCCCTTTTTCTCATGGCCTCACAGAGGCCTGGCTAGCTCTGGTTTAAATTTATTTTAAGCTCATGTCTGGTACTTCCTATCCTGAAAAGAAATAGGTAAACGAAATGCTTGCTTTCTCATCTAGCCCTAATGACACATTTTGTGCAGATCAAGCTAAGAAACATGGAGCAGTAATCCTTGTAGCTATGAGTATACAATGGCGGTCACTCGAGAATGGACAGATGGGGAACAGAAGACTACCTATGAAGTGCCATCTTTGTGGCCTGGCTTTCCTGTGGACAACTTTCTATCTAGTTTTCTCCACTGATGAGGAGGTAGTTTCTGTCTTCTCTTAGCAAATGAGGTGTTTTCCAATCTGGCAAGTCCTGACCACCTATCACCACTAACAAAAAAACCCCACCATTATCTATGACTAAGGGTGACCCCTCAAGAAAAGCCACTTGTTCCTTTCATTACATGAATTGTTGAATTGTTGCCTGATTTTGTTTGTTCTGGCTCTGGGTTTACATATTTTCAGCTGTTGTGATATACAAACCAATTTCTGAGTCTTACTGACTACATTGAACTTATTCAAGATATAATGTGCTGATGAATTTTATGTATCATCTTGACTAGGCCACAGTAGCATACACAGATTTTTGGACAAATATTCTAGATGTTTTTGTGAAAATGAGATTAGAATTTAAATTAGTAGACTTTAAAGAAAGAAGATTCCTTTTTGTCTAATTGGTTGAATCAATAAAAGAAAGACTGATGTTCTTGGAGAAGAAGGGAATTTTGCCATTAATGGGAAGCAAATGAAGCCCATGCCTAGGTTTTCAGCCCATCAGAGTATTTATTCTTTATCATGTTCCATTAAGTTTAACCCCCAGGGTGGGAAGAAATTTGTTGTCTTGAATTTTAGGTAGGTGACCAGACTCTCTGACTCTCCCTTTTCCAACCACCGTTATTCAGACTTGCCTTTAGTTTACCTGAGCTCATTTTAAAATCAAATGTCTTACATTTTTCCTGTCCTATGCTTCCACCCTGCTCTGTGTTACAGTTTTAGGACAAATGTGGGACAAGCTCTTCCACTCTCTGTTATTCACCCACCATGTGGTGGCCATCCTGGCTCCCCTCAAGCCCCGCTGTTACAGCTCTCTACTTCCTCAAAATCCAAATGCAAACTCCACTTTCTGCCTTTTAAGGCCATGCTTGATGTGAATTCTTCCTCACACGACTCTATTCTCTCTCTACATTCTTCTCTGAAACTCTCACCATGCTTTGTGTCTTTGCTCTTGAGATTGGTTCTACTTGGAGTCTCTCTCTCTTATCAGCAATGCCATCTCCTTTCCAGCCCACTTCTGTGCATCCCTCCTTGGTGTTGCTCCTTTTCACTAATTTTCCTCTCCTCTCACTTAAGTTACTACTAACGTAGGCACAGTCTGTATAAAGTCCTTTATGTTGTCATCACATTTGATGGGTAAAAATTCTTAATGTTGTTCACTATTTCCTAGATGTCAGCCTCCAATGAAGGTGGTGGGTGGAGAGTCCACTGTGTCTGGTGTGAATCCAATCTTCCCTTCAGCCTTTTTCTCTGTGCCCAGTGAACAACTAGGCTATGATTCTGACATTATTACAAGGAAGAGTTCTACAGTATGCAATTTTAATTAGTGCCCAAATTTCGACCTTGCAAACCTCTCAGACACATGCAACAGTATAATATACTTTCCCTATGGTACTGCATCTTTGATAGATGGCCTGGCAGTATACATATCTACTTGGCAACATAATGGAAATGCATTTATTATAATATAATAGGCCATAAGCTCATGACATGAGAGCATGGAGTGTAATCAGTGTCCAATACAAACATCCTAATTTGCAGAGAGAAGGAGGGAGGCAGGGAGGGAAGGAGGGAGAGAAAGAAGGAGAAAGAGATAGAGATAGTTAGATAAAGACAGAAAGAAATTGGGGGAGGGGGAGAGACTGTTGATATGCTTTTATAACCTGATTATACTTGGTTGTCTGAACATTTCCTGGAGACATGAGCAAGCATATACTTATTTCAGATAAGGCACTCAAGTCTATCTTGATTCAATGGGTTCAGTTAGGGTTATTTACAGGAAAATGGGAATGGAAAAAGAAATAATCCATCTCTTCCCTACAACTGTTAACAACTTATATATTTTCAGAGAGGGATGAACCTCTTCCTCTAGCATCCATTAACTACCTATGTGTCCTTGAGGAAAGGGGAATCTTGGGAGCCTCCCATCCCCCACTACATAGGACCGTCCTATACAGGTCTTCTATGGATAAACTATAGCTACTGAGAGATCAAGAAATCAATGGTCAGAGCATACCCAGAAGACAGGGTTCATCACTCCCGAAGGACTCTAGTTCCAAATTATCACCAAGGAGATTTAATCTTCCAAGTATAAATTTTGGTTGGCTGCAAATGTTTAGGCTATAGCAATAGTGACATATTTCCTACAATATTTCCCCCATGCAACCTTGTGCCAATCTTTATTTCTTAAGCTGTACAGTAAACTTTTCTTCCTTAAAAATCTTCTCAATTTTTCAATGTGAAGTAAAGTAATTGAGTAACGTGCTTTAAGTTAAGATTTCTGTTGAAACTGTCATATGGCTTAGTTTCTGCTTTGCATAGATGCATGTAAGAGTTTATTTGTGCAGTCACTCCCCTTGTCATTAGCCTGTTTACCACCAAGGGATGATCCAGGGAGCATCTCAGCAGGGTTAGTATAATTGTTTCAGTATCTCTAAGTAGGAAAGGAAACAGAGGCTCCAGGAAGCTGCCAAGTGTAGTAAGGCAGTATACAGCACTTTCCTTGTGTGTGGAGAGGCTAAAAATGTGGCATATGCCTCCTGCTTCATGTGTGGAAAGCTTGGTAAGGTTGACAACGCCTCTTGTCTAGTTGTGTGCTGGGATGCCACATGCTGGGTGTGTATGCTGACAGGGTGCTGGTTGTCAACTAGTGTACAATTCAAATAAGACTCCTGTAGCACGACTGTTCCTGAATCTGCTTCTTGCCTGTGGATCCCAATCCTCTAACTGGGCCTCCTTGTCTTGTCTCAGTGGAAGAGGATGCAGCTAGTCCTGCATCCTCTAATGTGCCAGTATAGGGAGATACCCAGAGGAGGGGTTTCTCTTTCTAAGAAGAGAAGGGGAGGGAGAATGGAGGGAGGAACTGTGTGAGGGGGGAATGGGGAGGAGGGTGGCCTGATAATGGGATATAAAGTGAATAAATAAATTAATGAAAAAAAAAGAGTCTTACAGCATGTTAGCAGTTACCCCAGGGAACTGGGAGGCTAGATCGCAGATGTTAAACTGAAGTTTAAAAAGATGACTGACATGTAACATTGAAATGGAAACAACAAAACCAAGCTCCCTGGACTGTTGAGCACAGTGACTAGATCAGGGTACATAGAAGAGAGGCAACCAACCCTATACCTCTGTAGATTTACAATAATGTCATAATAGCATTGTAAAGGTTGTAAAGAGACAGCCTGGTCTCCAGGACTCTTTCCATTCACCCATCCTACTTGCAACTAATGACTTCTTTTCCATCCCTGTCAAATAAAGATTAAATCAATCAACAGAATTTCTCAGAAGGGCTATTTATCAGTCTTTCTCTTTCTGTAAGTGTGAATCAATAAGCTGAGCACGGAAGTTTATTTTTCCTATAAATCCAGCAGCACTCAGGAAGTGGAGTCAAGAGAGTGAATTGGGAGGCCAACTCGGGACTCATAGTGAGACCCTGTCTTTAGCCCTGCCCCCAAACACACACACACACACACACACACACACACACACACACACACTAACAATGTGAACTTCCACTGACGAAATTGAGTAGTAGTGATGAAGATGACCTTATTAAAAATCTGGGAAGCAATAAAGGTTGGAGTCTCCTAGGATGTATTCAATTGGCAGACTCCAAGGCGGCATTGAGCAGGCACTGTATGTGAATGTCCACAGCACACAGGCAACAGCAGTTTGCTGGATCTTAGCAGTAACTGCTGTTATAAGTTATTTTCCACTCATGAGCCCAGAATGGAAATCTGTTCAGCTAGCCTTGCTGAGTCCGTTCAAGTTCAGAATCTTCATAATGGTTTTATCTCACAAATACCACTCACATCAACCTGCTTTTCTCTCCTGCCTTCTGTGCAAGTCCTTGCCACCAAGATTTCCACCTCGGATGGTTGTTAGGACTTTTTCAATTGACTGTCTGCATTTGCCTAACTCTGGCTAGTTCTCCACACACAGACATGGGGTATTTCAATGCAAACATGATGAGGCAGCTCTTTGTGCAAAACTCTTTGATGACTCTGGACAGGACTTGCAAGGCTCTGTTTCCAGAGCTTCATCACTATCCACTAACTCTTCCTGACTCCTCCAGCTCACTGAGGTCTCGTCACTCTTTTCAGTAGAACACATGCTTTCTCCTTCCTCTAGTTCCCACTGCCCCAAACTCTGTCCACTACCCCTCTGTTTCAGCTTTACTTCTGCCTTTCTGTTGTTTAACCTGAGTTTAAGCATTACTTCCTTAGCAATCAGTTAGCTATAGAGGGTGGTAATAAGGAATATGATAGAATTTATTATTTGTCAAATGTGTGCTACGTGTTATCATCATTTTTTTTTTCTTTTGAGACAGTGTCTCACTATGTAATACAGGCCAGCCTGGAACTGGCCATCCTCCTGTCTCAGCCTTTGGTGTGTCAGCATTATAGGCACAAACCATCACACCTGCCTCCAGAAAAACTTTTATAATTAATCGTTTTATACTTATATATCTCACTTTTTATTGTTGAGACTTATGTTTTATGAGCACACCACTGTTCAGTTCTAGTGGTGCCGGATAACTTTTTGTGTTGGAACCTTTTATTCTCTGATTTGCTTCCCCACTTCCCAAGCTTCCTGTGAGCATCTCTAAGATAAACTCCTTACAATGGAATTCTTGTCCCAGGGTCTGTTTTAGGGAAACAGAACCATTAGCTATGGGTCTATATCTACTTTGTTCACTCTTCTATGTCTGTGCTTTCTGGTATTTGAATGAGTAATGAACACAGCATCCCAGAGAGCTGCTACTAATTAAGGGAAAATATCTGTGGCTTATAAGGACCATGGAATTTAACATGTAAGGGACTATTCTCCTAACATACAAGGGAGGAGAAAGAGAGTGCTCTACAGAATGAAGACGGAGAAATGGTGGCATCAGTGACAGATGAAGTGTCCGAGAATTCCTGCGTTTTCTGTGTAGAATCATCTGAATGTGAGTGTGAGTGGCTCTCATGAAGGACAGTCAGTGTGGGAGGCAGAGAACAGCTAAAGCCAGTGATCTCTAGCAGCTTTTGTCCCCGAGGAAGCAGCAGAATTTTATCCTAGAAATGTGGTCTCTGTTCAGTAAAAGGTTGGAAGGGGATTAAACAGACAGCAACTCTGCAGGAACAATAGGCCACAACTTGGAAAATAAATTGGGAGTGATCATAAGCAGACTTTTAAGGAGTCTGGGCTTGGCCTCGTGAAGCAACAAGGGGTGGCCAAGGTAGTTTGACCAGCAGAAGTTTACACAAGGGCATGGCTCATTAATTGAGTAGGAGCCATTGGTCTACATGGGGTGACTTCCTCCCTTTCTTATCACACCCACCCTCAGAGAGATAAACCTCGGGACAGAAATGTCTTATATGAAAGATGGTGCAGGATGATCAGGGACGGCCAGACCTTCCCCATGGGGGTACCCGTGACTAGAGAGCAGGGTTAGAGAGGGAGATGCATCGGTATCAGCTCAGCAGACGGCAGAAAGTCAGAAGAAGAATCTGTGTGGTAAACACCAAATTTAGGGCAGGCCATTACGTTTTGCCCTGATCTTTCCAAGGATACTATTATTTTGCCCATATCTTTGTCAAATCTAGAAGTTTGGTGTTTGGAAGTACATGGATGAGCGTACGTGTGATGATATCTGAGGCTGGAGCATAATTGCACCTCTGTGCTGAATGGCTGCCTTTTCTTCCTTCAGATGGTGTTTCTCTCACAGACTCTATGAGTAAGATTTGTTTATTTTATTTTTTGGTGCTTTAGATCATTTCCATGGCCCTGTGTGCACTAAGTATTCATTCTACCATTGAGTTACAGCCTAGCTTCATATATAAAATTTGTTGCAGTGTACTTGTTTAAGAAAACTGTGTTCTCTGAGACAGAAAAGCAAAAGCAATACACCACACACACACACACACACACACACACACACACACACACACACACAC
>NW_021620921.1:7581792-7619337 GCF_004785775.1 Grammomys surdaster | reverse complement strand
CACACACACACACACACACACACACACACACACACACACACACACACACACCCCCCTCAGTGGCCTAAAGTTCTGCTGAGTCTTCTTATGAATTTTTTTTTCAAATCTCCCTATTATCCCTTCATTTTAAAGTAGAGCAAGTTAAATAACATCCTTGTCTGGCCCTCCTAATGGAGCATTTGGATATATGAATATATTTTTGACTGGGAGAGTGGCTTATTACAAGTTTCATTCATTTCATGCTTTCCATTTACACTAATCAGTGTGGATGTTGTTAAATCATACAAGATGGAGCTGATTAGCATTCTTCAGCACTCTTATCTTGACAAAAAGTATTTACCAGTAAGGAATGTTGTTCAATACATGAGAAGGTCTGTGGCCCTGCAAGCAGCCTGGTCCAGAGAAGGACTGTGGTCTGAGAGATGACTAAATCTAGTGCTGACAGGTCCAATGAGGACAGTGATGACGAGGAATCATGAGCCACAGTCATACACCAGACAGTTCTTTGCATAGGATTCTGTATAAAAGGAACAAGAACGCATCCTTTTACTCTGTGCAACAGATCCCAGACACACCAGGGCCACCAGGTAAATGTTAGAGGGACATATATGTGATATTTTCTTGAGGGGGCCAGAGAACAGATGGTTTCTCCGAACACCATCCAGGAAACAGTTGTAGACAGCTCATCAGAGGAGGTGTGGGTTAACAGAAACTTACAGGATTGGATAGCAGGTCATCGGCTAGAAGGGTAGTCATGACAATGGATGAGACGATGATGGGAAGTGGGATGATCGGAACTGGGGACAGAACACCATTTTTCAGCCAGTGATTTTGCTTTGAGCATCTTGGTAGACATGATTATTTGATGAGGAGTGTGAGCCTTGCTTTTATTCTCAACACTCTTGTTTTATTTTTATGTTTTTTTTCCTTTTTTTTCTCTTTTTCTGTGTATTTCTGTGAATAAGTAGGCTGGATGTCCTTTTTTCTCAGGAAGGTTTCTGAGTTAGGGTTTCCATCTCTCCTAAAGCATTGTCACTCCTATTCCTAGTATGGCTGGTGATGAATGCATGTAGTTCTTTCCTTAATTGACAACATAGAATATTTGCACACTGGCCCCCATGTCAACAATACAACTCTTCTTGCTGAATATTAATCAAAAGCTCAGTTGAGAGATATAAATTTTATCTACCACTCATTGGCTGAAAGCCAGGTAGTACACACACTCTTCTAACTCTCCCAAAATCAACCATTGCATTAGACAGACTGATAGGACCTTTCCCTCCAAACTGCTGTAATGAAGTAGGCTTTGGCAGTCATTGCAGACATCCAGGCCAGGCCATGGGGAAAACACCTGAGGTCCATTTCACATGCTGGGGAAGTTGATGAAAACAGGACATGGTTCATCAGATCCAGACTGCCTCCTTGATGGAGACTCACAGGAGAAGGCTGATCCCATGCTGGAAGTGTACAGATCTGAACTACGTAATGGGTTATGTTTTCTCCCTTGCACAGCTTGCTCAGAAGCTTGGAGTCAAATCCACAGTCTACCCCAAGTAAACTCATAGAACTTTATGAGCTCCATTTTCCACTTTATCTGAAACAGAGCTTCATATATCCCAGACTGGCCTAAGCTCTGTCTGTAGCTTTCATATTTAGTTACATTGTATGCTGGGTAGCAAACCCAGGGCTTTGAGTATGCTCGACAAGGACTCTACCAACTGAGCCATATTTTAGGCAAACATGATTTGCATTTCAATATGATTTTGTCTGCAGAGTCATCTGCCTTCTTCAAAAAGTTATTGAGATGAAGCTCAATATAAAATCAACATAAAAATCAAGCATTTTAACATGAATACTTAGTGGTGTGTAATACATGCACAGTGCACACTTAGTTTTAATACATTACCACCTCAATAAAAGTGTTGTCTTTTCCATTTTTTCTTTTGACTCTTGAAAACAAAACCTTGTTTTTATGCATTTGTTTCAGTCACCATGTCTTTTGAAATATAAAGTAGGATTTCAGTAAACATGGAAAAGAACATAAAGCAAGTCCAAGTACAAAAGATCAAGAAAGCGTAGTCACAGAACACAAGGATAAATGCCGGGAGCTTGAAGACATGCATGGTCTAGGAGAGCCAAAACATATGTGGTCTATGAGAGTCATGGCTAAATATGTCAAGTAAAGTGAAGATGGAGATGAATCTGCACACCAGTCAGGAAGCCACCCATGACACTTGGAGTTGTGTTTGTTTCTGTAACATGTGGTTATGGATAACCCTCTCAGGTTTCCTCATAGAGGAAACCAAGTCTGAGGCCTTAATTATTTAAGAAAAATGTACAGGATAGTGAAGTAAAAAATGATTATAATTTTAGGGAAAAACAAGTTTAAAAATGATTTTTGGAAGGTATTTGTTTTAGAATCAGTGAAATACAAATTGATTATTTGAAAAGATAAGATTGACAAACTCGATCAAAATAACTAAAAGACAGAAGACCCAAATTAATAAAATTATACATGAAAGGAGAATATTAATATATATAATATATAATATAGACACCAATGGATTTCATAAAATCATTAGCTCTTATTCTGAAAACATATATTCCATATAACTGGAAAATCTAAAAGAAATATATGAATTTCTAGATATATATGATCTATCCAAATTAAACCATATTAAACAGCTCTATAATAACCAATAATAGTCTTCTAGTGGAGGAACATCTCAGGGTTAAGAACATATGCTGCTCTTGTGGAGAACCAAGTTGGATCCCCAGGACTTATGTTGGGTACGTCACAAATACCTGTGACGAACTCTGGCTTCAGGAGGATCCAACTCTGTGAGCACACACACACACACACACACACACACACACACACGCACACATGCATATATATACTCAATTTAAAACACATGCACGTACACACCCGTACACACATGTACACACACGTACGTACACACACACACACACACACACACACACGCATACACACTCTTTAAAATGTGCCTGAGAGGTGGCTCAGAGATTAAGAGTTGTTGCCCCATACAGCCAAAGCAATCCAAAACAAAAATAATACTGCTGGATGTGT
The DNA here is from genome assembly GCF_004785775.1 of Grammomys surdaster. Classification (NCBI taxonomy): domain Eukaryota; kingdom Metazoa; phylum Chordata; class Mammalia; order Rodentia; family Muridae; genus Grammomys; species Grammomys surdaster. Next base: position 7,616,246 of record NW_021620921.1, on the reverse strand, counting down.
CACCATACCTGATTTCAAATTACAATATAGAGCCTACGGAAATAAAACTAACTTTTGTGGCACAAATTCAGACACATTGAGTAGAGGATCCAGGCTCAAGGCCATGAAGCCCACCTGATATTTGACAAAGATGCCAAAATAAATATAAAAGAAAGGATAGCATCTTCAACAAATGGTGCTAGGAAAACTTGGTTTCTACAGTTAAAAGAATGAAATACTTATTTCTCATCCTGCATAAAATTCACCTCTAAATGGATGAAGGACCTCAACATAAGACATGAAACCATGGGTCTATTAGAGAAAAAAATATGAAACACACTCCCAGGTATAGACAGACACAGGCTGAATATATGAATAAGACTCTGATTGCTCAGGAAAAAAGGACCAATAATCGGCAAATGGGATATCATAAAACTGAAAAGCTGTTGCACAGCAAAGGTAACTGTCAATTATATGAAGAGACAACCTATAGAATGTAGAAAAATTTTTTCTCTATATATTTGACAGAGGATTAGTATCTAGAATATGTAAAGAACTCAAGAAACTAAACATCAAGAAAACAGCACAATAAAATATGGCCAAGTCAGAAAACATGCATTATTAAATAAGATGTCAGTGCAGGAAGAAGATAAGTCTCTATATACCACTGACCAGGGAAATCTCAGAGGCATCCAAGACTTTTGCTATTGCTCTGAGTTGCGCACTATTAATAGGTGGTAAGATGCTATTGCAGAAGACATTCCTGTTTTGATGCAGGGCAGAGAGCTATCAACCGTCTTCCTGTGATAGTGTCAGAAGACGCTATGAAGGCTGACTGCTGAGTGAGAAAAACTACCAACGATCCCATGGTGTGCTATAACTCTGACCTTCCTCTGACACAAGTCTACTGTTGTAAAAGCAGCGTGATGAATATTTGGGTAATGAAACACTTTCTGATTAGATATGAGGCCTGATCCCTAGGAAGGATTTTATGCTTGGGACTATACCTTGATGAACATCTCATCACTGGAAAAAGTCTATGTTCCTGTGGGCCTGTTGTTTCCAAAATGGACATGCTGTGAAACTGTCCTCTAAATGCTTATATTAAAACTCACAGAGTATGTTGCTCTCAGTGTTGGCCAGAGAAGCTTCATTTTGAGGGCGTAATGGTTAATACTGACTCATAACAGACTAAGTGACTGTTGGGTGCTCAGCCCTAAATGGAACATCAGTATCAGCCTCATCCCCAAGGCTCAGAGAACATCACAGGAGATAGGAAGAAAGAAAGAGCAGGATGCAGCGGAAGAGTGCAGGGAAACGCAGGGTTGTGGACAAGACTTGGCCATTGAGATAATGGACTTGCTGTAGCTGTGATGTTCTGTATAAGACCTGCACAGGATTAAGCCAACAGGATCAGCCAACATTTTAGCAGCGAGCATTAACTGTAATCAGTAGGGTATATAAAAAATGGAGGAGGAAGACGTGTTGGAAAATGTTCATGGGAGTGGATGGGGGCACTTGGGGATATGTAGGATCAAGATCGTGTGTGTGTGTGTGTGTGTGTGTGTGTGTATGTGTGTATCCTCACATATGTGTGTATGAAATTATAAGATGATAAATAAAAGATGCCCTAAAAATTATTATTTTTACCTTATGTTGTATTGTTGTATTTGTAGGTCTGGGTGTGCCACAGAGTGTAAAGGTCAAGAGACAATGTTTGGAAGTTAGTTCTTTCCTTCCATCTTGTTGAGTCATGCCTTCTCTTGTTATTATCTGTCTTCACGTTCCACACTAGATGGCTTGTGAGCTTCAGTGTGATTCTCTTGTCTCTACCTTGCATTTCAGGCAGGAGTGCTGGGATTACATGTGTGAGCCATTGTATCCAGCTTTTTGTGGTTTTTAGAGATTGAAATCAGGTTGGTAAGCTAGTGCAGCCAGCGTTTTTCCTGCTGAGCTATCTGATCAGACTATTTTTTTTTTTAAAGGATAAGTCTACTCAAGGCAAATATAGTGTAACCTGGAGAAAACTTGAATGATGGTCTTGATCCTGACCTTGTGCAAATCATTTCCTGTTGCTAGCTTTGCTTTTCTCATTTCTGAAGCACAGAAGCTTAACTGGATTATCTCTGGAATTCTTTTTAGCTTTAGTGTTCTATAGCGTATTCTTGTATGGGAATAGCTAAGCAATTTGAAAGTGTAATAATACATTTGTCATAGATAAATAATTTGAAAGTGTAACAATACATTTGTCATGGATACATCACAATTTTTATTTGTCTATCTGAAATGCCAATTTTATTAGAGTTCCTGATTTGTAATGAAAGAAAAGAATCCAGGCACAGCACTAACCATTTCACCAAAAGGTAGACAACCAACTCTCAGATGATTTTTAAGGCCAAAATGATGGTTGATGTTTACTGTGGTTGATTATAAACATCTTAATATTCCTCAATACTTCTTCAATTTACAGTTGAGGCCTATAGTTTTTACTGTTTGAGTTTCTGTAACTGCCTAGACACCACAAGGAAAGAAACTATGCTGTTTCTGGGCCCACAACATGGTTACATAACCACGAGGAAGCTCAAGCATCCTCATGGAGAGGCCCACATGCAGGAGAATGGGGACTCAAGCCAGCAGCTCTCACTAAACACTGATTTCTCAGCAATGTGCACAAGTCACTGAGAAAAATGGATCTTCAATAACATGAGCTTTGCACATGTAGAGTAGCTCTGTGCTCACCAACTACTGCTCAAAGTCAGATTTACAGGGAAAAAGTGGCTATATTTAGTCATTACCTTTAGTTTGCAACATATAACTGCTATGAAATGGATCTTCATGGCAGTAATCTTGTAAACTAAGTTCAAATGTAACAAGCTCTGCTATTATGACAAATATATGTACTCTAGAAAATCAGATTCTGTGATTATTTTCCTACCTGTTGCATACAATTCATGAGGAAATTAGCACTGAGGGAATATTTTATAAGGAGTCCCAACTAAAACATCAACAAACTCCTTAGAAAACACAGCTATAACACAGCCCCAGAGGCTTTCACTTTTAGAACTACAGTGAGGGTTGATCAACCTCAGATCCCCAGACTTTGTGTTTCCTAAAGGATGTTTTCACCAGACAACCAATAGAGTGGAAAGGAGGATTGCCACATGTTGGAGGCTAACCACTACATATTGCTAGCTAAGACTATATAGTAAGAACTTGTCTCTAAGAAAACAACAACAACAACAAAAAGGGTAAAAGTTAAAAATAAATATGAAAGAAGAAAAAAGTGTCAATCAGTAGGATTTCAATGTTTCATGATTTCCTTATGTTTAATTCACACTAAAAAGCTCTCATCAGTAGGTCAGGTAGCTCAAGTCTGAAATCCTAGTATTTAGAAGACTGAGGCAGAAAGATTGGGCCAGCCTGGGTTACATAGGGAAATTCTGTCTCTAAAACAAAACACTTAAAAGAGAGCCTGTTAATGACATCGAGGAATGATATAGTGAGGAACAGGTTGGTTCCATCCTCTGTAGCCATAACCCTGAGACATGGACTTGGACTTCATGACCTTCTCTGTCCCAGGGAAATCCTATTGATTTCACTCCAACCCTGGAAGAGATTAGTTAGGGTAGCTTTGGCTTCAGTGGTCTCTCACCACACCCAAGAAGGGCTGCCAGGGTTCCTCTGGGATTGGTGGTTAGGACTGAGGGAGGGATGCTGGATTGGAGGGGATCATGTTCCTCAGAAGAGGGCTATGCAGTGGATTATCTTCTGGTGCTGATGCTGGTGAGACAAACCTTCTCAGAGTAGAGATGACTTTACCAGGGATTTGAGGAAGAACATTAATGAGTCCTCAGAATGGTGTCATCAAACATTGACTGTATGGGAGGAAACTCACCCGGCACGTCAGGTCTTTCTCTGTCTACTGCCTCAAGCCTAGGTTCACTGAAAGGAAGTTCTGGATTCAAAGTGACGTCCTGAGGAGTTAATATAGAAAGAGAGGTTGAGAATGGATGTTTCTCTGTGTTCAAGAAGGGCTATACTTAAATTTAAGGGAAGAATTCTGTTGTTAGCATGACTTTTTTATGGAGGAGGAACCTGGAACTATATCCTGAAAGGACCACATGGCCGGGCCTGGCAGTCTCTCGTTTCTCAGCTGACTGTCTTGCTGGACATGACTAATTAATGACTGAAATACTTTGAATTGTGCCAGTCATGGTTTAACTTATAATTTTTTCATTTAGAGTGGGCATGGGCTTACTCGGAATTCCTATTTATGCACACTCCAGTGAGAGCTTCTAGAATACTGACAGTGACATAGCTTTAAGTTGAATACCAAACTTACTACTGTATCAATTACTCTTGGTTTCTAAGTTGCTAATTTGCATTTACCGCCTCCCATAAATAAAAAATTAGTTAAGATCTTAGGAATTAACAATAAATTTAAAAGGGTATTTCTGAAAATAAAAGTATTATATTTTGCTTTAATTATTCATTTTAGTTCATAAAAATGTGTTTTATCTGTTTTATAAAGGGACTGGCCTGTTTTATCAGCAGGAAGAGGCACTGGCCACAAAGCCTGGTGGTCTGAGTGCAATCACTGGGACCCACATAATGAAAAGAGTGAGCCAGCTTCTGCAAATCGGCCCCTGACCTCCACATGTATACCATGCCATGCCAGTGTCTCCTCTTCCTCTTCAAATAAAATTTAAAATGTGTTTTATTAAACATAGAACACAAGCTGACTCAAAATTGAACATATCTAATGAAATATAAGGGAACTGAATTTTAGAATATTTGAAATGCAATTTGAATTATTTTTTGTTAACACAGTTATTGGAAGTGGACTCTCAATTGCAGTCCTAAAAACATAACATACTTAATATTTAACATTATGAAGAGTACATTTTTCTACTCAATCTATAAAACTAATTATTTATCAGGTTTATTGATGGGAAGGTCTCAGAAGGACAAAATACTTACTTCTGTGACATCAGCAAGGGGGTTGAGCAGCTCTGATTCAGTGGCAGGTCTGAAGAGTGGCCCAGTAACTTCTGGGATGAAAAAAAAATCACAAGGCTAAAATATTTCGTTTTTCTTTTATGATTTAGGTAACAAAATAGTTAAGGTTCTAAAATGTAGTAATAATGAATTCCTAAGGAGTAGTGTTACAAATCACTAAGATATTGGAGTTCCAGACTAATGGTTAGTAATCTGAATAATGCACTAAAGGACGATTATAGGGTTGCATCTTGTATGCTTATGTGATGGGAATTACTAAGAACAGGAGGAAGTGGCAGGGGAGATTGCTAATGAGTACAACAAACAGTGTAAGTAGACAGAAGGAATAAATATTAGAATTATGTTGTTCAGTGGGGTGATTATAGTTAATGATAATGTATTGTCTATTTCATAATTGCTATAAGAGAAGTTTTGAATGCTCTCATCATAAAGAAATGATAGTGACTAAGGTGATAGATACAATAATTACACTGCTTTGATCATTATGTGATGTACATGTATCCAATCATAACATTATATCTCATGAATATGCATAAGTAGTATATGCCAATAAATAATAAGATCAATTACAAAAGGTTAGTAGTTTAGAGATTTTCAGGTTTCCCAGCCTTAGTCTACAGATTTGGATCAAATAGCGAGGCTGGTTGGCTAGGCCAGTGGGGAATGAAAATATGGTTTAGCTTGCGAAGAAAGAAAGAAATGGTTAATATTAACACTGTAATGTATCTGTGGATACACTGTACTGCCTTCTAGTTCTCAGAACTCCCCCAGAAAGCTTAACAAAGACATAAACCTAAAGTAATAAATGATCTCAGGAGATGAGTCTGAAGTTGTTCACTTGTTGTTTCAGAGGCTTCATAATCCTCCTACCCCCAATTTTCAGAGATAATGCTTTGCTGATCTAAATGAGGCTAATTTAAAAAGAGCTGATAGATTGATAACAGAACTGTCAGAGAATGATTATTTCATGCTATCTTGTACAGAAATGGCATTTCTATTGACTCTCTATTATACTCTCTGCTGTGCCTGAGAGCCCCAGGCTCCTGGGTCCCCTACGGCATCCTCTAGAGGTCCTGAGCACATCAGGTTATCTAGTTTACTGTTTTGGATCCCTTTGAAGATTGACTTATACAGACTGTACCATTGGTTCCTAAACCTCCTCTCTGGGGTGTGTTGCACTCATGGGCAACCCTCAGGCCTAGAGGTAGCAGTGAGGCCATGCTGCTTCTAGCCTTATGAGGCTATTCCGTGCTTTTGAGTAAGGGAAAACTTTCATGGACAGTCTCTCATTCTATCAGCTCTTTTAAAATTAGCCTCATTTGAATATGCCATCTGTTTCCTGTTAAAGCCTGACAAGTTTACTGGATGAGAAGACACATGTAATGGAACTGCCCACAAGTTCTTCTTTATGTCTAGGCCATACTGGCTGAACATGTTTGACCTGACTGAATTGAAACTACTGTATTCTTCCAGACTTATCTTTGGTGAAAAATCATCACCAAGGGCTGATGAAATGGGATACAGGAGGTGTGAGGAAAGCCAGAAATAGTACCATACATGATGTGCCTGTCATAGTGATATCACTTTACAAGGCCCAAGTTAAAAATGTCAATCCATCATAAAATCATACTTCATAGCCTCTCTGTCAGAATTAGGTTAAACTTGGAACTATGGCATCACCGACTGACCATCACTGAGCGGAACTGTCCCTTCCACCAAGGACTGGTCTCCATCTAGTAGCTGTGTGATGAGTTTTCTGAGGTCTGTGGCTGTGAGGTAGGTTACTGGTTGCTTGTCTTCTATGGCTCCGTGACGGATTCTTTCACTTTCAATTTTATTGGAATCGAGAGACAGGAGATCACTATCAGGACTTTTTGCTTCTGCATGGTCCCTCTTAAAGATGGCCATAAGTTGTATTTCTGTGGAGCTTGAACTATGGAGAGAAGAGGACATGTTCTAGCCAAAGCAATTGTTACAAGACTAGAGAGTTTCTGTGTTGCTGTAAGTCTTCAGGATAGTTTATCTTCTTTCCTGATAGGCTCTTCTAGAATATCCAACTTAGTATACTTCAATAGTTGCCACAAATTTAATATATGGAAAATATTAACAAATAATTTGTTTTAAAGTAGAATTTCAGCCTGGGGATTAAGTCTAATTTAAAAGGGGATTGTATTTACATTTAAAAAGGTATTATTCATTATTAATTGATCAATGCTTTTGGTAGTCTTAGAAGTCATGCATTGTCAGTCAGAAAGAGCAAGGAACTGGTACTTTTTCAACAAGATACCTCCTTTAATGTCTATGGACTAGTATGCAGGATATAGTCATGGTACAATAGGCTACGTGGGCCATAACCAAGTGAAACTTCAGTCCTTAAGATCTGTTTCCTTCCATTCTTTTCCATGAAGTATTTTCAAAATTAAAAACCTTTAAATGAAATAGAGCAAGGAAAAATAATAGCAAACTATCTAAGAAAAGAAAAGGGAGGCAGCGCACAGTACATGATTAACTGTATTTACTACTCTATTTATTAAAACAATCTCCTTCAGCATGCAAATCTCAAACAAGATTCTTTACAGCTCTGTCCTTGAGAATCAAGTGTTACCTTTTGTTTCCTGCCATAAATCTACACAGGGAGAAGCAGAAATGTTTTTAAAGGCCTCAGGAACTGATAATGTGTATTCTTGGCAGCTCTTCAGACCACATAATCAGTCAGAGACTACAGTTCATTATTTCACTAGTCAATTGTGGGAGCCAAAGCCAGTTTCTCATTACTGAGCTCTTCCAGGTATAGTGGGTCATTTTCCCACCTCAAACTGACCTTGGGGCTGAGGAGCAAATTAGTTTCCCTCCCTCAATCCAGACCTCAGTTGACTGCACTCAGGAGTCTGGCCAGCCAGCCCATCTCTCATTGTAAACATACAAAATCTAGTTGAATCATGCTGTGTACATAACACATCTGTAGTACCACGCTTTTTCTAATGAGAGCTTCAGTTTTTTATACAAGATTTTTCAGATGGTCAAGTCAATGTTTCCCTGCTAATATCACATGGTGATTTGGCTAGAGATATTTTCTAAATTACTAAATGAAACTTAATTCCATTTAAATAAAAGTACTAAAATTCATTGGCTTACTCAAGACATTACATGTGAAAATTATTTTTAAAAACCCAGCTTAGCTGGGCAGTGGTGGCGCATGCCTTTAATCCCAGCACTTGGGAGGCAGAGGCAGGCAGATTTCTGAGTTCGAGGCCAGCCTGGTCTACAGAGGGAGTTCCAGGACAGCCAGGACTACACAGAGAAACCCTGTCTCGAAAAACAAAAAACGAACAAAACAAAACAAAACAAAACAAAACAAAACAAAACAACAGCTTAGACATTCGCAGAGGGAAGCATACTACATTTCAAAACATAAAAAATAATCAATATTACCCATCTTCTTCTTTCTTTGGTCTTCATTTCACCACATATCACGAAAACATGCAAGGGAGAAAGAATTTTGGTGAGATTTATTGAATCTGTCAGTGGTTTATTTTATACTCAAAAATGTTTTTACATTGTCCTTCATATTTGTCCAAAGATTTGGAGAAACATACAAACTGCCATTAGAAATTTGAATGTCAGCTTTTAGAATCACGAGTTTCGGGATGTAAATATCATTAAATGTGGTTTCTGATCATGATTTGAGCCCTCATTCAAAGATGTCTGCATTTATTGTCTTCTTTTAAAACCTGATGTCCTTAAGGAGGCTGCAAATATATGCTATGTATCTTATATTTGGGTAGCCATTGCCAGGATGTTTTTATAAAGTACTTTGCAAACAGATTCTCTTCCTCTTGAATGTCATTAAGGGACTCCTTTATCCGCAGAGGTAACATCTGAGGCTGACGCTCTAGAACCAGTGTTTTGCTGATTTTTCTTTGAATTGTTTTAATCAGTTGAGGAATTGGTTCCATTCACAGTGAAAACTTGCAAGAAAACTGCCGATTTACTGAGTGGGTGATATATACTGAGCAGTTTATGTGTGTTTTCATTTAATGTTTAGAACAACAGATTCATCATTTTACAGGAACTACAAAGGTATACACAGAGGGAGACAGACTCAGGACCAGCAGAGGCAAGATCTCCTCAACCTTGGTTTTAGTTTGTTATCCCACCCAGTGGTGTGTGCCTGAGAAAGACACTTTGATTACCAAAATAAAAGATACATTTTAGAAATTAGTTTAGAAACTGTATTTGGTATTTTCTCCTTATATTTCAAATGACAGTTTCTGATGAAGACAATCTGTATATGTGATGGGATTAGCGTCATTGGTATTTCTGCTTGGATTACAAATTCATTTCACTTTTATGCCCTGATATAACATGACCATAATGGACATGCTACAGACTGGCTCCCATCCATGTTCCTGCTTTGGAGACAGAGAATCTACTGTCTTTCTAATTGGTAACACTCCGTGAAAAGAGGGCTTCTCTATCAGACATCCATCCAGAGTCTGCTCTTGCATCTTTGTAGTTAGAAACCCATGAAGCCAAGGACAGCAGCAGGCATACTTCCTGGACCAAAATCTTATTCTTGACAATTAAAGATTGTTTTGTTGACATATGCTTCCATAAGCAAATGGAAATCTTAAAGAAGAATTATTTATTACCACAATAAAGATACGGAGCACATTTACCAGCCTAAAAGATTTACCCTGCTTCTTTGTGATCTTCCTCTTTCACACCCTGCTCCTCTATGTCCGAGAAACTACTGATATGTTTTCTGTCACTGTAGATGAGTTTGTGTTTTCTGGAATTCAATATAAATAGAACATAATGCACTCTTGTCTGCTCTTTCACTCAGCACAGTTATTTTGAGGTACATTCCTTTTGTCACATATGTCAAAAGTGTTATTTCTTTGTCAAGAAAATTGTCTATATTGAGAACATTCTAGAACTTTCTATTGTTCTGTTGATGGACTGTTAGTTTGTTTCCATGGTTTGGGTATCAAAGATAAAGATGTGATGGACATTTATACAGCAGGCTGAAGAAAAACACTCTACCACTAAATTGAGAAATTATTAATAGTTTCCCACACTTGCCCTAAAAATGAAGCAATACTCAAAGTGGTGCTTTAATTGTTAATACTTAAAATTGTATTAGTCATGGCGTCCTAATTATTTTCCAGTTTATGTTGAGAGAATCATGTGAGGCTGTTCATACTAAGCAATTTATGAAGTTAGAAATAAGCTTCTCTACAAACGAGGCAAAGGAAAGGCAGTGTGTGTGACTGATAAGGATGAATCGTCTGTTGGCCTCTAGACCTATGACAAAAGCAATGTCTTTATAGTAAGTTTATTCCAGAACATCTTCAGCATTGGTATCAATGGTGAACGATCTGTGGAGCTCACAAGCACATGGCTTGTTGAATTCATTGGCCTACATACTTTTCAGTGGACTGAAGTTCTCATGACTGAAGGAAAATAACTGGCAAACTGACTGAACTAATTTTATAAGCATAGTGGGCAGAACTAGGAATAAATCTTCACTGAGACACACACATGGGAAAGATTCAGTTTCCAGCCATTCCTTCTTTAAAAGTTTTACCTTGAAAAATTTCACTGCCTAACATTGTGATTCTCCTCTCAAGTCGATTTTCTTACAATTAGATTTTCATTTGTCGCAGAGAGGCGATAACACACATTTAATCACTCACCAGGAGAAGCCTTTCCATCATTTCCTGAAGCTGTAGATTAAAAATTTGTTGTTTAACTGTAGTACTTTATCCAGAAGACTTTGCCATCTATGCAAACTATGTGTCTATCACCTCTGATTATCCTCTCATCCGTCTGACTTCAAGTCGAATACCGCAGAGTGGCTTCTTGACACGAAGCAGAGTGAGTTTGCTTTGGTAAATATTAGAATTTCCGTCTTTTGTCACTTTCCTTTCCAATATTTTCCTCCTCCGGAGCAATATGAATCAGAGAGGCCTGACAGCCCATAGACACAGCTGGTCACGTCCCCTAAGCCCTTCTGCCCAGGTGTAGGATGCTTTTCCCAAGCTCTTCTGCTCCAAGACCAGGTGGTGACAGAACCAGAAAGACTTGGGCAAGGCTCGCTCTTCCCAAGTCACCTCCTACCTTCCCAGGCATGGAAGTACATCCTGCTTCCACCAGGACTGCTATGTATCCTGCAGCACTAAGTACCATTTAACCATCGAGCTTGCCCATAGATGCTTGAAATAAGAACAACTTTAAAAATGAAGCAAAAATTTATGTTTAAACCCAGGAACCTGTATTAGGATGCTGTGGGTGAGGCAGCTACAGACCAGCTGGAGCGCCTCCTTTACCACACGTTACTAATCAAGTCTTTACTTTTTGAATAATACAGCATTACTTTAGTCCATACAGTAGACAAAATAAGAAAATATGTTTAAGAAGTCTTGCTTTGCCCCTGTGGATTCCATTCCTTCAGCCCCTCCATCTGTAAATCAGTTCCACCTGTGTTTCTTGGCTAATGTGATTTATGCCAACCGGGATGAGGTTTAGCCTTGGAGAGAACACGAGGCGACCCCATACCAAGGCAGTTAATTGCTGCTGCTTCTTGGTGTGTCTTTACCTTGGTGTTTTGCAGAGATTTGCTAATGATATTGCCAAGGACGACTGGCAGATGCTCTGTAGAGGGTGGTATTTCCAGCTCTTTGAGCAGCATTGCAGATCCTGGGCTGTAGTTTAGGATCTGAGTTAAACAACTGCTGGAAAGGGGACCTTCTAATCCCTTGAGCATCGCTTTTAAAGGAGGCCATGGAAAGTGATTTTCAAATTTGTTGTTTTAAATTTAAAGTTGAGAGCAGTCTGTTTCTCTTACTTACCTAAATCCTAACACGCGGATTTCTCCGAATCCTGGAAGTTTCTTAAATATCTTTTGCAACTGCAGCAGGAAAGAAATGTATGAAATATTCTTTGGTTCTACTGGCTCAGATCTTACCAAACAATGAACAAAACCTCCACACACTTTTGATGAGTCAGTTAGGAGACAGTTGAAACAGAAAACTGAAACAACAAAACATGTCAAACTCCCTCTGTTCACAGATATTTCTGAAGCCTAGAGAGTATTTTGTTTATTAGCTGTAAAGCCATATATGAATAGCTCTGAGATGCTTTAAAAGTTATGTTATATAACATGTGAAATACTTTAAGATGGTTTTTGCCGGGAACCTTTTTTTTTTAATTCTTTTTTCCCATTAATTTATTTAGTCACTTTACAACCCAATCGAGGTCCCCTCACTGGTCCCTCCCTCGCACAGCCCCTCTCCCATTCTCCCTTTCCCTTCTCTGAGAAGGGGGAGGCCCCCCTGGGTATCACCCCATCCTGGTACATCAAGTCACTGCAGAATTCTCCCACTGAGGCCCTACAAGGCAGCTCAGTTAGAGGAATGGGATCCACAGACAAGCAACAGATTCAGGGACAGCCTGGAGGGAAACTTTTTTAACTACAGCATTTTTATTTACATAGAGTAGTACACACTTTTTCTCTATATAGCTAATAGTAAGCTAATGATGTTTTCTGAATTGAATTAGAGGATTTGGAAAATACAGCACTAAAGGTATTACTAAACGGAAAGTGGCTGATCAATTAGATTTGTTAGACTTGCATGGGTCTCCCAAGTTTTCCTAATTTCACTTGTTAATGAGGCTCAGTATCAGCATTGTCTCCTGGCTCCTTCCCAGTCTCACAGCCCCATTTTTGCCCCCTGTGGTTCTGCAGGAGTAGGGAGCTCTCTCCAAATCTTCCTTCACACCTGGAACTTTGGCTTATTCCTCTTTTTCTCTCACAGATCACAGATCAGTATTCTTTGCTCCACCAACTTCTTGTTTTTAGCCTTTAAGTGTAAAGACCTTTCAAACTCACACCCCCAGCCTTCACACCTTGCTCCTTCTCATTCTATAACCCATCCACAACAGCTTTCCTACAAGACAAGCAAGTCTGAGAGGGAAGCAAAGTCAGTTAGTGGAGGAGCAAAGCCAGTTAGTGAGTAGGACAATAGGAAGACAAGCGAGGCCAGCCTTGTCCTCCTTCCTGCCTTTCTCTGATCCCTCATCCCCCATCTCCTCCATTCCCCATTCCTCCACCTCAGTAGGGAAATCTGATTTTCTCCCATGGCTTCAGCCATCACTTAACTGGTCTTGAGTTCTCTACACAAGTATCATTTTCCCCCTCAAATCTGCATTATTTCCTGACTTCCACATGTCAGACAAGGTAATACCAGAAATTCTAGGATACCCAGATACCTCCTCTCATTGGCTCTCATTAGCGGTTACTAACTTCTGTTTAAATCCCATGATTTTTCCACAGTATCGTTTTGTATAGCAGCCTTACCAGCCTCCTTTGCTGCACTGTTGAATTGAGTTAGTGCCCATCCCCCACCATGTGTGTGTGTGTGTGTGTGTGTGTGTGTGTGTTGGGCTGCAGATGGAGAGCAAGAGTTTTCTCCCCTGTTTCTTTGCCTCCTCTTCTTGATATGTACATCAGAAATTATTTTTTCCAAGTTCCATATTGTTGCTTTTCATCCCAAACTCCTCGGTCTGGCCACATTGCCTGTGGAATAAGGTCCAGTTCTTCAGGAAGTCACTTAACACTCTCCCCACTCTGCACTATGCCTTCCATTCATACTTTGGTGGGTACATTCTACCCCATAGGCTCATAGGTTAGAATGCTTGCTCTCCAGTTGGTGTTTAAGAAAGATTAGGAGGTGTGGCTTTGTTGGAGAAAATATGGCTTTTTTTCCTAGGAGTCCTTTCACTGGAGGTGAGCTTTGAGGTTTCAAAAACCCAAAGAATTCCAGTTGCACCTTTTCCTCTCTGTCTCCCTCTTCCTATCTCCCTCTCTGTCTGTCTCTGTCTATCTATGTATCTATCTATGTATCTATCTATCCATCCATCCATCCATCCAATCTATCTCTGCTTGCTGCCAGTGAATAAGATGAAAGCTCTCAACTATTGCCCCAGCGCCATGCTGCCATGCTCCCCAGCATCATCTTACCCTGATGGCCCTGGAATCATTCTCTAAAACTGTAAGCAAGTCCGCAATGAAATGTTTTCTTTCATAAGCTGCCTTTGTCATGATGTCTCTTCACAGAAATAGAAAAGTCAGATGCACTTCTTTCTGCCATTATCCCACTGACCAGTAGCTGATAGTTGGCCTCCCAGTGAATCCAAGCTGACCTCTGTCCTTCCCCATTTATAACATGCACCTCTTTTTCTCCAGAGCCTTGTGGATTATTTTCCCTTGGCTTACAACACAGTACCCCCATCTTCTACTCAGTGACTGCTTCCACTGAGCCTTTCTCTCCTAAAATGTGAGCACTCCAGACTCAGCTTACGATTGGAGTCTCTTCTCTCTGCCAGGGCACATCTCTTTAGTGTGTCACCCAGGATCTAGGAGATGCATGCCCTTTGGCCTAGGGACAGTCTTCTTTACTCATCTCTATCTCCCTTGCTTTTAGAATTTACCATATTGTCACCTACACAGAAAGAACTAAAAAAAATATTGCTTGATGAGTTGAGTTCATGTTTTCGTTCTCTAAGCTCATTGCCACTGAATCTAAAAAGTCACTGCCACTTTGTATCCCTAGCATCAAGTACTGTATCAGTGATGCATAGATAGATAATTCCCAATTTCCCCTGGGGCTTTGGGCTGCATCATGGAAAAAATTTTTTCCAGCAGACTGATTTACCTTTTAATTATATTTTCTTGTGCCAATATTAAAAATAGCTTTCATTTCCTGAACCTATAGGAACTCTGGTGATAAAAGTAGCTTAATCTGGGTGGTAAGGAGCCACCGTGCAGGGCTGGGTTTAAATATTGGTGCTATTACTTTCTAGCTGCAAACTCCTGGGTTTATTGCTTAATCTCTGGGTCATGGTCTCTTGATCAAAATGGGACACTGATGTCCATGCCACAGGGTACCAGTAAGGAATGATGTACAAGTAACATGTGTCTGGCAGACAGTCAGGGTCTTTATTTATTTATTTATTTATTTATTTATTTATTTATTTATTTTACTTTATTTTCTACTTTTTCATTGGGTTACTAGCTCCCTGAGAGTTCCAATTTCCCCCACAGCATGGATTCTCCAAGGGCAGACCCAGCTTTTAGATAGTTTTTAAAACAACTTAGGCGGGGGAGGCAGAATGCGGGTTCCTACTGTGGTTTTTGGGAGGTGGGGATGGGGAGAACGAACGCCTAGGGAAATAAATTTGTGTACCTGCAATGAGCTTAACAGAGGGGAAGAACCAGGGGAAAGGGAGGCCAGGTTCTATAGAGCTGGGCTTTATTTGGGAGGCTACAGGAAATGTCCTTGTACACAGGTCAAGCGTGCTGTGGTGTCCTGTGGGAACAGCTGTGGAACCCCAGTGAATTTAGGGTGTAAAGGCTCAAGGGTATGCTGCAGTATTTGAAGCAGGTTATAATGATCTGAAGTATTCTCTTTACAGAGACCCTAGCCTACTGTGCAAGCAGCCAGTGAAGCATGGAAGCACCTCCATAGAAATTGCCCTTGCTGTGCCCTGGAGGGCTGTCCTCCATCCCCTCTAGGAGTATGTCACAACAAGGCTTTAATGCAGGGCTGTTTTTTTGTTTGTGTCCCTGCCCTATTTGTGGACCTGTCTGAGTTTGATTAAGAATCAGCTTTGCACAGAAGGGTGTAGATGGTGTCTAGGGACGCAATGACAAAACCCTTCAGTTAATTCCACTAAGTAATCTACTGGGGACCTTCGAATCATGAACCACTAGCCACTAAATTGCTAATTAAGTGGCCACTTAACCTTATTAATAATACAGAATGCACAGGGGTCTCCCTGATTCTGCCAGAATGTATGTTAACGGGCTATAAAAAGCAGCTACAGCTGAGTTTTCCTGAATGTTTGCACAGGAGAAAGCATTCAGACAACAACCAAGTGGTTCCTTTTGACATTTGTATTAAATTGCTCATTAGGTTTATTGTAGAAATTAAATGACTGCAAGGCACTGTCCATTAATTCCTGATGAGGCCCCAATGACTGTGCTAATACACGCTATGGGGGGGCACACTGATTGCTTCTAATGCAGGCCTTAGAGTGGTCCTGCTCAGGAGCCGGTAAGCAGACAGGTTCTACAAAGAGAGGACTGGGCCTTAAGTAATGGTAGAAATGAAGAAAGAGCTTGCAGGATGATGTTCTTTGGAGCAAAGCTGGAAAAGGGATAGACTTCTTTGCTTAGTAAGCTTTTCAAGGACTAAAAGGTGACTTGATGATACAGTTACCCATTTTCCATAAACATTAATTTGGAAAAAATAAGAAGCATTGGGTAGTGATAAATGTACAAGGCTTGACTACCTGAGTTAGGATCTTCTATTTGCTGGGTAACGGCTGTGTCAGTTGGGGATGTTAATTTTCCCCCTTGCTCAATTTTCTTACTCACTAAAAAGGGAATGATACTGTACTGGCTAGTTTTATGTCAACTTGACACAAGCTAGAGTCACAAGAGAGGAAGGAGCCTCAGTGGAGAAAATGCCTCCATAATACTGAGCTGTAGGTAAGCCTGTGTGTCATTTTCTTAACTAGTGATTGATGGGAGAGAGTTTAGCTCATTGTGCATGATGTCATCCCTGGACTGCTGGTCCTGGGTTCTACAGGAAAGCAGGCTGAGCAAGCCATGAGGAATGAAACAGTAAGCAGCATCCCTCTATGGCTTCTGTCTCAGCTTCTGCCTCCAGATTCCTGCTCTGCTTGAGTTCCTGGCCTGACTTCCTTCAGTGATAAACAGTGAGTTAAGGCTAAGGTTAGGATTAAGGTTGGGATTTTGGTTACAGTTAGATGGAGCCTAATAATGTTCACTATTATGCTGTTTTAGGTACTCATCTATGGCTAGGGTAGCAAAGGATCACTGCTTCTCATAGTTTGAGAATTCAGTGCTAACCTCTCACCTAGGGAGGAGATGTATACACAAAACCTTCTTGACCTCCCACCCCTATCATCATCATCATCATCATCATCGGAAAGTCAAGTAATTAATTATAAAGTATCGCTTATATTAGCTTGAAAACGAAGGATTCTGCAGTGTTCATGAACCATACACAAGTACTTAGACATGAATTATTAAGCAGAATGAACTAATGAAGTGTTTGTTACTTGTTCCATTTGGTATTTAAAACACTCTTTAGCAAATCATTAAAACAGGGTGATTTCAGAACATCTGGGCTCCATGACAAGCCTTCCTTTTTAGCTTTGTCTCGTATCCCTTCATTACCATCTCTCTCTCTGTCTTAGTTACGGTTTTACTGCTGTGAAGAGACACCAATGACTAGGGCAACTCTTATAAGGACAACATTTAATTGGGGCAGGCTTACAGGTTCAGAGGTTTAGTTCATTATTATCAAGGTGGGAGCATGGAAGCATCCAGGCAGGCATGGTGCAGGAGGAGCTGAGAGTTCTACATCTTCATCTGTAGGGTGCTAGAACACTGACTTCCAGGCAACTAGGATGAGGATCTTAAAGCCCACGCCCACAGTGATACACCTACTTCAGCAAGGCCACACCTCCAAATCGTGCTACTCCCTCTGCCAAATATATTCAAACTATGACACTCTTCGCAATTTCCCCTCACTCTTAGTACTCACTCATGCTGCCTTCTTGGTCTTGATGGCTTAACACATGCACATTTGTTCACTCCATACATGAAACCCACAGCAGGCCAAAGTAATGGCTTTAAACTAAGTCTGAGTTAGTGAACCAATTTTTTTTTTTTAAATTGGGGTTACATACAGGAGTATATGTGAAGGGCTATTTATAGAACTAGAAGCACTTCAAATGCAATACATCACCAAAAAGCCTACTCCAACAGTGGCCATAACTCAGGAGAGCAGGGTCCCTGGAGCTCTTTGCAGGACTTGCAAGTAGCTTTACAGGTCTGGGAATCATCTCTCTTCATTCCACTCCAGAGGCCACCAATAGGCTGAGTGCCTCTGTGATGGACTCACTATACCTGGTAAACACTTTGTAACAACTCTGGTCGTGTCTACAATCCTTTCTCTCCCCTTTTCCCATTTTCAGCTGCTACCCTCAGCATCCATATGCTGCACTCAACAACATAGTTGGATTTATCCTGCAGAGAGTTAAGGAACATTTCAATTCAGCCAAAGACAAAGAGGTGTGATAATGCTAAAAGATAGAAGAGATATCTTAGTTTACTTCTTGCTCTAGTAATTAGTAAATAAGCACTTTAATTATAGCCACTTAATGTCATGTATTTAAATTGTATCAAATTGCAAAGGTAGCATTGGTGGTGTAGTAGTAAACATAGATACCTTTCAAGTTGCAGAAGTAGAAATATTAGTATGGATATAGTATTATGAATTGAAAATTCATATTTTAATCAGTTAGATTCTCTAGTTGGTGCCTAGGCAATCATTTTATGTTAATCTTCTAAAAGTTTAATCAGTTTTACTGATATATAATTGACATACAAAAAGATGAAAGTATTTAATATACACCTTGATGGATTTTTGGAAAAGTGTTTACTTATGAGTCATTATAGTAATGGCAATTTACATATGTAGAATATTTGTGGCTTTTAGTTAAGTGAGCTTAAAATTTATTAAAATTTAAAGATAATTTAAACATAGATAATATTGACCAATGGAAAAGCTACACTGAATAATTTGCCCTAATATTTTGGAACTTAATGTAGTATTAGTTTTTAATTTTTTTGGTTTGTTTGTTTTAGTGGTTAACAATGGAAGCCTGATCTCAAGAAGTTGGAGCTAATAGCCAAAGGACACATAATATGCTGTTATCTCTCAGATGGTGCCATAACTTGGGGTGTGGGGGTACAGGCTAGTCCACTCACCTGCAGTTGGGACTGTCCCACCAGTTCCTGGAAGTATGGGGACTCAGAGTTGGTGAGCTCTGCCTTGAACTTGCGGTTTGGCAGAGAGATGCTGAACTCCACCTTTTCCTCTGATGAGAATTCAGACACATGAGTAGGTTCTGTTTTACTTTCCTGGGTTAAAAACAACAACATAAACAGAAGGGGCTCTATTAATGTAAACAACCCACAATCAGCAATATTATGTGATATATGTTGCCACTCTATCTTGAATTATACTGTGAAGGTCCAAGTGGCTTTGGAATAGAAGTCTTGTGACTCATGAGTTGACTCTGAATTGTAGTAAGAGACACAGTAAGACGAAGTTCTGGAGCTCCATTGGGTTGATCATTTCTCTAATTTGAGTCAGAGTAAAACTTTGTAGCTCAGGATAGCCTTGAGGCACTCCTCAAGTTGTATTTATTTATTTGAGGCAGAATCTCATTGTCTCCCAAACTATTCTGAAACTTGTTATATAGTTAAGTCTGGGCTTGAACTCTTGGTCCAACCTCTGCCCTTCAAGTGCTGGAATTCCAAGCATACACCTCATTATCCAGCTTCAACGTATTTTAAAATAACAAATAATAATTGTCTATACTTACAGGGTACAATGGGATGTTTTGATATATGTTTATAGTCTGGAGAGATTGTGTTAGCCTTATTAATATATCCAGCACTTCAAATTTAAAAACCTCTTTTGTGTATGTGTGTGTGTGTTTGCACACATTGAAAACATTATAATCTATTCTCCTAGCAACTTTGAAGTATATGATGTGGTTTTACTTCTTACGGTCAGTGTTCTGTAAAACACCTCACTAAAGATGATTACTTAGGTATGACTGGAATCTGTGCTCTTTGGTTCTGTGTTCATATTCTCCTCCTCTGGACTCTGAGGTTGGGGTGGAGATTGTTCTATTTATAGTCCATATGTAAAAGACAGATTTTTACATTTTCTCACCTAGCACCTCCAGAGACTCCTCATTACTTGTGGTTAAAACCTAAAGCCCTCTTCTGTACCTTTAATGTTCTCTATAGTTTTTTTCCCATCTACTTGAATAATTTAAGTTTCACTCTGCAGACATGACTGCTAGATTAAGTCTGCTTTTCTCCTCCTGGAGACTCTATTTAACTCTCTCTCTCTCTCTCTCTCTCTCTCTCTCTCTCTCTCTCTCTCCCTCTCACCCTCTCTCTCTCTCTCTCCCTTTCCCTCTCCCTCTCCCCCTTTCTCTCTCCTCTCTCCTCTCTCTCTCTCTCTCTCTCTCTCTCTCTTTCTCTCTCTCATATCATTTCCCTCATTCGATGTTTTGTCTGAAGTATTCTTTCTTTACTTAGAGTGCAGAAATCTTTGCCCCTGCCTCCCTTGTACTGCATTTCAACCTCTTGTTCGGCATCTACTTCTACACTTGCCTGTTGTCCTCTCTCTATCTGCAAGTCTTGTTGGTCCACACAATTTTCTACTGTACATAATCCCTAAAAGCAAAACCAAAAGGGTATTTATGCATAATCATAATACTCACCGAGTATGCAAGTCTAAGGAGTGTACCCTTATAGCCTGTCCTGATTTATCATTTTGTCTCAATAATTTATCCTGCCATCTTTAATCCTAGCACTCAAGGTACTCTTTCATATATAATTGTGTATATGTTCTTTGATGCAGGAGCTATCTTGCTTATCTTTGAATATTTGTTGTACATCTCTAGTCTTGGCACATCAGTAGACTTTAGTAAAACTATTTGCCAAGGAAAAGAATAGGTCATAGATAAAAATGGTAGAGGATGCTCTTCAGGGGATATGGCAGATGAGAGATGTGGGAATATTCACACAGAGGGAGGTACCTACATTAGATATTGAAGGATGCAGGACAAAGGCAGTGAGAAGAAAGGAAGAAAAAAGACTAGCCATATTACAAATTTTATGTTAAATATTTTGAATTACAAATACTTTTTTCCCAATAGAATATTTCCTGTTGGTGAGGCAGATTGTTTTTTTGACAAAAAACCACATTATTTTTCTTCCTTGTTCATAGCAATAGTTGAGCTGTAGCTGCTGCCATCTTATCTGCAGGGCATAGAGTGTCCAGCAGGCTGCTCATCAACATGTCTCAAGCAGAGCTGGTAAGATGGATTTTTTTCTTCTCCTTTGCAGGATTTTTTTTCCTGCACCTTGGAGGGAAGTTGAAAGGATTGGGGGCAGAGAAAAAGGGCACCCCATAGATTCCAGGAGAGCAGGTGTGTCTGCAGCAGCAGTGTAAGGGTGGGAACTTCTGGCTTGTCATTCTTTGGGTTGCCAGCTCCACTTCTCATGAGTAACAAGGACCATGTTTCTCTGCTTCAGCACTGTCTAGATTTAGTCAGTTTTTTTTTGAAGGATAAACACTTCCTATTTTGATATTCTAAATACTTCTCACAGCTGCACCAGTCTACATGGTGACCTCTTACATACATTAGCCTCTTAGCCTCAGATCACTCTTTCTATGTTTCTCTGGCTTGATGTGGAGGATTTTGAAACATAATTGATATACTTATGCTGCACATGATAGAGACATACTAATATGACATTATAGAGACTAATACAAGCTTATATTTTGGTATAGAATGTGTGAATTGATTGTGATTGATTGATTTTTATCCTTAGGGGGCACCTATTACACGCAAATATCTATCAGGTACAGGGGAGAAGGGTTACTGCTCGCCTTTTGTAAGAGGGAACTCTATCTTATAATTTTCAACCTATTTATTTCCTCAGCCCTTAGAATGATATAAGAATAGAGAATAGGATAAAGACACTGAGATAATTTGAGTGGTGAAAAGACAGTACTGAAAATGTTGAGTATCTGATCCATCCAGCCCTTTCCCTAGTTTACTGAAGAAAACAAGCCAAGGGAGAGACATGACTCAGCTGTTTAGTACTTGCTGTGCAAACATGAAGACTCAGGGTCTTGGCTCCCAGAATCCAAGGAAAAGCCAAGGGTGCATGACCGCCTGCCTATAATCCTAGCACTCCTGTGCCCACATGCATGTGACATGCATACACATATGAATTCACAACACACACACATGAGGAAAAAAACATAAAAAGTAAAGATCAGACATGTGCATGAAAAGCTGTACCAACTCAGATCTTCTTACTGTTGTGGGGTTCTGGATGTCTGTGAGGGTGACATTGAGAATCTCCTTGAGGTCTGTGTCATCAGAAGGGAGTGGGAAGGGCCCCAGTGACATGCTGGAAACATCTGTAGAAATTAGAGAGATTTCAGATAAAAAATAAGATGAGAAGAATTTAAATTAGAGCAATGTCAAGATTCCATAATTCCATATGTCTTTTCTGTCACCCTAGATAAGTACATTCTAAACGCATTTTTCAGAGATTCTATACATATGTTTTTATAAAAAAAAAACTATTAAGTCACACTTTCAATATCCATTAAGTTATTCTTTATGGGACCAAAATTTGGGGTTATACTACATGTGGTACATTTAAGTGATTTGTCTTATGAGAGTTGATTAATGTTTCTCTTTGTGACTCTTTAAAAAGTGTAAAGACAAGTATTTATATTGAGCTTGTTTCTGAAAATTATCTTAAAATATTACTCAAGTATTTAAAGTCCAGATTGCTTTAGCAATCAGTAAGTTTTAATTATTAAAATTTAGATCAAGGACTCCAAGAGATGAAAGTACATTAAGATACTGTCAGTTGCCCCTTTGCTTTTCTCTGTTTTGGGGTCTATTTATTTATTATGAGTATTTTGGCTGCATATGCTATGTTCACCATCTGTGTGCCTTTTGCTCATAGCCGTCAGAAGAGACGTTTGAATCCTCTGGAACTGGAGTTACAGTGCTTTGTGAGCTAGTATGTGGGCTTTGTTAAAGCAAAGTGCTCCTTTTTTTTTTCCAATGTGGATTACATATATTTATTTTGTATACAAGAATGTATATATGCTTGTATATTTTTAAAGCTCTGGACAACACTGAGAGCAGAAACTGTACAGTCACTGTCTAATGGGGAGTTGGACATGTACATACAAAAACAAATGAAAAGAAATATTCACAAAGCATTACGAATCCTTCTCTAGCCCCTCAGGACACCTTTTGAAATACTCCTTTACAGACCAATAAAAACCATTTCTAGTTACTGATACCAAGAAAGGAGTTTCTAGGTTCTATTCAAGGGATAACTCATTTTAACTTATATGAATTACTATTTCATTATTTTTAAAAGAAAGGTTCAAGGAAAATAGTGTTATGATCAATTAGTTTGTAATTAGTAATAAATTGCTTTTTAAAAAATTAGACAAAAATATAGAATGTATTGGCTTAGTTTTTAAGCCTTAGGAAACAGGATATATCAAAAAAATATATTCTCTCCCAAGTTTTTTAAAGTGTTACTTAGCTCTACGAGGTTCTGTGATGTCATTGCACTGGGTGTGGAACTGTGTGGTTTTTAGTGGGAGCATTTGAGTTAGCTGGAGAAATGACTTAAAACATATTTACATATTAATTATTTTTTAAAGATTTATTTGTTTTATTATTTTATATGTATGGATGTTTGTGTGACTGGTGCCTGAAGAGGTCAGAAGAGGGTACTGGATCCCCTAGGACTGGAGTTAGAGATGGTTGTGTGCTGCCACATAGGTGCTGAGAATCAAACCCAGGTCCTCTACAAGAGCAACAAATTCTCTTAAGCACTCTCCAGTCCAAACATGTTTCAACGGGCACGTAATATTATACATGTTCATGGGATATCAAACATGTGCATTGTGTAATGTCGAAATTGGAATCACTACATCTATTTCTTTAAACATTTATATTTCATTGAGAAAATCAAAACCATTTTTTTCTTTTTTTGGTTTTTCGATACAGAATTTCTCTGTGTAGCCCTGGCTGTCCTGGAACTCACTCTGTAGACCAGGCTAGCCTCGAACTCAGAAATCCGCCTGGCTCTGCCTCCCAAGTGCCACTGCCCGGCCCATTTTTCCTTTTTAAGTACACAGTAAACTATGATTACTTATAGAGTCTCTTTATTGTGTGACAGGGTATTGAAGAAGGTGATACTTTTAGGTAAAATAGTACATGTCATTTGGTTGATTAGGATCTGGAAGGATGATGTCACTGGCATCTTCCTTTACAGCTGTAGCTGGACAGTCTCTTACAAGCACTTGAGATGGAGGTGTTCTCCATCCTGGGAGGACAATTCAAATGATCCAAACTTTATAATTTTATAACTAATTGTTTATACCATATTTTTTTTTATAAAAATGAAAATAGCTTATCTTATCTTTTAGTACGTTCAACCTTCTTTCAAGAGTGCCTTCATTTGCTTCCTATCTAGGGTGCCAGTACTCCTTCTCACCAAATCCTAATTTCTGACATGTTGGAACTAAAAATGAGGGAAAGCATGATATTTGTCATTTTGAGACAAATTTGCTTAATTTGCTTAATAAAATCACTTCCAGTTGTATCCATTGCCCTGAAAATGATCTAACTTCAATCATTTTTATGGATGAAGAAAATTCCATTGTGTGTATACAGCACATTTCCTTTATTCCTGTGCTGCTATAACTTAGCTACTATACATTGGGCTGCAAACTATACTGTTGTGCAAGCAATTCTGTGATATGTTGATTTGGTGTCATCAGAGAAATCGCCAAGGAGTAGAATAGCTGGGTCATATGGTAAATATATTTTTTGCTTTGAGAAACCACCATAGTGATCTCCACACTGAATGGCTAGTTCACATTCCTCCCGGTAGAGGCTTCCCTTCCATCCCTGTCCTTGCAGGATCTGTGGTGAGTTTTCTTACTGACTTTCATTCCAATGGACAAGACAAAATTTCAGTGTGGTTTTTTAAATTTGTGTTTCTCTAAGGGCTAGTGAGGTTAAGTGTTGTTTTCTTATTGTTATCAACCATTTGTATCTTCTACTTTCTATTTGTTTCATTAGTTCATTTATTGGAAGGGCTGTTTGATTTCCTTATAGTTTAGTTTTTGAGTTCTTTGTATATTCTAGTATTAATACTCTACCAGATGTCTAGCAAGCAAATACTTCTCCCATCATTTAGGACACTTTTAAATTCAATTGCCTACTTTCTATCTTGTTGCAGAAGCTTGTTATTGTTAGTTGTTGGCATGATTTCCTGAGTAACTGGAAGTTTACTAAAGATTATTCAGAGCGTTCTTGTTTATGTGTTTGTTTGTGTGTGTGCATGTGCATATGTGTGTGCGTACAAAAATATACATTGGATATTTCTCTATATCTGTATCTATATACCCAATGTATCTTTTTGGCATCCTTTAAGAAAATCTTGATGTAGCTAGATGGGTTTCCATCTTGGTCTTCTGTTCTATTCTATCAATTTATGTGTCTGATTTTGAACCAGCATCATACTGTTTTCATTACTGTACTTTCACAGCATATCACGGCAAAATGTATGACATCCGTTTCATTTAGGGGATCCAATGTAGGAGAATATAAGCTTTTAAGTTACAGTCTTGATGATTTTCTGAATATGTTGTGATGTTTTCATTTTCATCTCAAATTTTGTCAATTTTGATCTTCTTTCTTTGTTTTGGTTAGTTCAGTTGTCATTCTTGTTAACAAATGCAATGAAATAAAGAATATGTATATGCAATGAATCTATCTATCTATCTATCTATCTATCTATCTATCATCTATATGTTCATATTTTGCAGTTTTTATTGATTTCTAATTTTATTCACTGTGGTCAGATAGCACAATTTATTGTGGTTGTTATGATATATGTCATTGTCTGAATGTTATAAATCATAATCATCAATCCTAAAATGGGGTCTGTTTTACAGAAAGTTTCGTGGGCTACTTAGATATGTTTATATTCTGTAGTGTTTGGATAAAGCATCCTGAAAACGATTGTAAGTCCATCTGAACTATAATGTCTTTTAATTCTAATGTTGCTTTTTTTTTGAGTCTTTTGTCTTTGTAACTTGTCTCTTGGTGAGAGTTGGATATTGAAGTCATGCATTGTTATTGTGTTGAGAAAAATCTGCACATTAATATCCAGTAATATTTGTTTTATAAAATTAGGTATTGGATACTTGGTGTATAGATGCCTGGGATGGTAATATCCTCTTGATGGATTGTTCCCTCAATCAGTATGAAGTGACTTCCTTTATTTCTTCTGATTGCTTTTGGTTTGATGTCTATGTTATTGGACATTCATATTTTGGTTCTCTAGTTTCATTTGCCTGGAATACTTTTTTCCATCCTTCTACCCTAAGTCTGTGTTTGTCTTTGTGTTTATTACAGACAAATAGAGAGATTTTCCTTTTAAATCCAGTCTGTTAGTATAGGTCTTCTAATTGCAGAAATGAAACTATTAACAAAAATATTGTTAATTGTTGCTATTTTGCTGTTTTGAAATATGTGAAATCTTGTATTCCTTCTTCATTTACTGCTATTACAGTATGGTTTATTTTTTCCTATGGGTTCATAGATTTATTTAGCTCAGGGTGTATTTGTCCGGTAGTGCTTGAGTCAGTGATCTTTAGTTTTTTTTAGTTTGTGTTTATCATGCAATGTTTTAGTTTTCCCTTCACTTATGAAAGACAGTTTTGCTAGGTATAGTAATCTGGATGGGCAACTATTGTCTTTCAGAGCTTGGGACACATCATTCCATGCCCTTCTTGATCTTAGTGTTTCTGTCACTTTCCTCAGTTTGTTTTTCTGTGTAATTTGTTGCTCTTCTCTTGAAGCTTTCTCCCTCTTCCTTCCCCCTCTTTTTTCTGCACCATTAGTAGTCTGCATCTACTGTTGACATAAGAAGGCTTTTTTCTGGTCTTGTCTCTTTATCATTTTAATGCCTTCTGTATCTTGATGGTCATTTCTTTCTGTTGGTTTGGGAAATCATCTACTATAATCTAATTGACTATATTTCCTGTGCTTTCACATGCACACATACACACTCACATACATGTACTCACATATGCATACACACACTCTCTTCTATGTTCAGGATTTATAAATTTCATCTTTTAGTGGTGTCTCATAGTTCTCATTTGTTCTATTTGTACACTTTCATTATGATATCTGTCATTGTCTGAATGTTATAATTCATAACCATGCCTTCAAACTTTGATATTTTGTCTCCAACTTTATCAACTTATTAGTGCATCTTTTTACTGAATTTATTTGACCTATAGAAAGTGTGAACTATGTTCATAGTTTTAATTTAATTGCTTTTTTTTCTGTTTTTCTTTTTAAATCAAATCGTAATTTTTACTTATTCACACAGGGGTTGTAAACACAGAAAAGCAGGATGTGGGGAAGGGGATGACACTGGAGTGTGGGTGTGCAGGGGAAGTACAAATATCTTTCAGAACAGGGTATCAGCTGGGTGAAGGTTCAGGAGACAGGTCACTATGACTCTGCCAATGATTGACTTGTCCTTATCTATGTTGGTATTATCTGCCAAGGCTACCTATTTACAAGGTCTATGACTACTCAGGCTGGTAAATTTCCACAAAAGCTGCCTGTTTACAATAGCTTATGGCCATATGTTTCAATGCTTTTCTACAGAGACCCAAGACTTGGTGTTAGTATACATGTATAACAGGCCTATTGCTGATTTTAGGCCTATGGCTGATTTTAGGCCTTCAGTGTATAAACAGGGCCGTCCCTAACATCTCCTCCCTTCTCTAAGTATAGAAGGGCTGTGGCGATTCTAATCTTGGGAAGGCAGGGATAGAGGCCTGACTTCCAGTAATTGAAGGGGACTTTGTAATGGCTCGAGTCCCCCTGTTGTTGTCCAGTGAGGCATGAGAGCCATACCCATCCCGATGTCTTTTTTCTGGAGACAGGATGCATCAACTCCTATGCAGTCAGGCTTGTCCCTCAGGGAACCTAGAGAGATATTTTTAACTTTTCTTTATATTCCCTTGAAGTGCTTAGGCTCGCAGCCTAAGCAAGAATTCAGATTGCCAGGCCGGGGGGGGGGGTTCTTTGTGTCCTCTCTCTGCTTGGTCTAGGGGCGGAAGTCCCTTCTCTTAGGTTGGGTGGAGATGGGTTTTTGGGAACACCCTGGATAGAGTAACAACCTTATCTTGAGTCTCGTGGTCCTCCATAGCTAACTTATGATAATGTATCTGAATAGGTTTTGCTACCAAATTATTTATCTGTTTTATCACCAAGTTAGTCAGCCTATTTAAGGCCCAGGGACCAAAAGAAATAAGCAAAAATAACCCAATTAATGGTCCCAACACAGGTAGAAGTAGGGTTGACAACCATGGAGAGGTTGAAAACCAATTCTTGTACCAGCTCTCATCTTTCTCTTTCTCTCTCTGTCTTTTCTCAGGGCCTTCTCTGACCTTTTTCATGCTCTCTTTAACCATCTCTGTCTTGTCTATGTAAAGGCAACATTCTTCTTTAAGGGCTGTGCACAGTCAAGAGCTGTACACAGTCTTTTCTATTGTAAATGAGTAAATCAAGTCCAATAAAGTCCTTTGCAATTTTTGGAGGTCTCTTCAGACAGCGTAATGAGGGATTTCTTCAGATTAGTGATGCCAATCTCTAGCTTTTTGATGTTCTTGTCAATGGCCTGTCGAAGGTCTGAGTAGTATAAGTTCGGAGGCCAGCATCTGGATTAGAACTTCTAACAGCAGACATCCTGGTGATTCATTTTTACCTGAGATACTTCCCAGGTTAGAGCTCCTGGGAGGCCCTCTTCCTATGGGTTTTGTGAGGTTAGGTGCAGAGCTCCCGAGTGGGATCTGCTCTGTGCTCGAGCCCAGACTGGAAGTCCAATTTAATTGTTTTTAGTCTTTTTATTTCTTTAGTGAACTCTTTGTTCTAATAACTGTTTTTTAAAATTCTTTATTTGGGTTTCATTTCACTTACTCTTATTAGAATACATTTCTGTGGATTTGGTAATTTTTAGAGACGTTGTATTGTCTTTGTTTTTCCATTTTAATTTTATGTTTCATATACTTCTGCAATGGTACATACATGTGGATCTGGCATTAGGCTATTGGCTGAACTTTCTGATCATTGATAATGTATAGTTTTGAAGTCCTTGGAGTGTTCAATTGGCATTAGTTATAGCAGAGTTGAGATGTCAGCCAATCTCTGATGGTCTATGTGTAGCCTCAATAGATAAACAGCCATTGTGCTTGAATCACTGGTTACAAACACCAGCATTAATCTGAGGGTAGATTACCATCTACAGAAGCTACCAAAACTAATGACTAGTCCCACAATCGAACCCACTATCAAAAATTGCCCTTTTGGTTGTCCTCAGTTTTTCTATAATAATGAAGTGGCTGTCAGTGAGAACACGATGAAGACTGGAGTGGCAGCCAAGCCCATGTGGTTGCCAAAGTAGTCTGAATACTGCTGCGATTCTTTTACAAATCCCAGAGCCACCCCCAGGCATTAACATAGTTTCAATTTAGTCTTTATTCTAGTAACTTTTTTTTTTTGCTATAAAGATTCATGACAGATAAAACACACTATCTTCCACTTTTAAAAACAGAAAAGCAACTTTTAATAGTATTAGCTTGATTATACTGTACTATATACAAAAAGAAGCATGAATTATTTTTTAACAAAGGCTTTTTGTAAATAATATGTTTACAAATAAGTCTTGATATTAAGAATCACAAGTCTAACTTCACCCATTTACAAGGGGAATTAACAACCAGTCAACTTTTGGTTAAAGGATGTTTTTCACTTTTTTGTAATTGAAGTTGAACTAGTCTTGTTGCATTATTTAGAAGTAAGTTTAGAAATAGTAAATTATTTTAACTTAGAAGAAATATAAAAATGAAGTAACAGCAGATTTCTCTAAAGTAAATAGATATATATGTGAACTCCATTTTCAGTGTCTAAAAGTCTATATTTTAACATATAGATTTAAAAGAACATCTTTTCCCTCTCTTAAAAAGAGAACAGATCTCATATATCAAACTCATTATGGCTTCAAACTTACTATGTTTCCCAAGATGATATCAAGCTGTGATCCTCCTGCCTCCCTTTCCTGAGTGCTAGGACTATAGGCACAAAGTACCATATCCAGTGTAAGTGATGCTGGGGGTTGAACCTGGAGATTTAGATATCCAGAGAATACTCTACTGACCTCCATCCTTCCAACTCCAAAATGTGCGTTATTAAATATATCATTAACATTACTAAAAAAAAAGCATTTCCCAGAAGTTTAATAGTTCTATATACTTGAAAGTATACGTAAAATGGGGCAAGAAAGACAGCTCAGTGGTTAAGAGCATTTGATGTTCTTATAGAGGACCTGAGTTTGGTTCTCTGTCCCCACATGGTGGTTCACAACTGCAATTCCAGTTCCAAGTGACCGAACACCTAATTTTAGCCTCCTACCAGCACTGTACACATATGGTACATGTATATAATCTTGGCAAAATATTCATACATTTTAAAAGTGTATATGTGATATACAGATGACACATTTTGCATTTAACACACTGTATTGCTATATAGTTCAGTCTAATCTTGAGCTCACTATATAGCCCAGGTTGGCTTCAAACTCATGATCTTTCCATTTTAATTTCCTGAGTAATGGGATTATAGGCATGTGCCATCTGTTGTACTCACTAAAGTATTATTAAGTTATAAGGGAACATGATAAGACTGCCATAAATAGATGAAATACATGAAAAATAAATTTTAAACACCTAATAAATATAAAATTATTATCTCTTTTTGGGTAAATATTAAAAATTTATATTTAGGGCTGGTGAGTGACTCAGCAACTAAAGGTACTTGGTTTACAAGCCTGATTACCTGTGCGTGATCCCTGGAACCATGTGAAGGTGGAGGAGATAACCCATGCTACAAAGTCATCCTCAGATCACCACTTGTGCCAGCCTGCACTCAGACATACATGTCATGCACACATACACACGCATGCAACAAAAAGGTTAAAAAAAACCACCTTAAGGGTAAGACGTTATACTCAGCATTCCCAAATGTGCACTGAGATAGGTGCTTGCCAATTTGAGCAATAATTTATTATTTAAATTAAAATAAATTTTCTGGAAAATATTTGGCAAAATCCATGAAAATGGAATTTTAGTATTATTTTCTCTGTGGTGCAGGGATTGAACTCAGGGTGTCAACCTGGGCAAGCACTCTCCACTGTGCTATATTACTAGTCCCAGAAATCATTGAGAAATTAGCAGTTTGAAAGGTATTTATGCTTAAATGTACTGATCAAGCAGTATTTGTTATGCATCTGGACATTCAGCGATAGAACCTAAAGTTCTAGAAATGAGAAGGTGCATCATAATTTATGCCAGCTTTTGTCATGGAGTGCTTTGCAAGTACATGATGGTTTGAAGGAGATGAAATGAGATCCAAACTTACCTGTGGATGACACAGGGGCTTCAGTAGGCGCTCCCAGTGTCTCCATGGAGGCTATCTCATCTTTTCTATTAGCACAAAAAAAGAGAAAGAAGTGGTGATACAGAGGAACGTGATGGTAGGGGCCTACATTCAAGTTTGCCTATTATTATATATAGACTAAATATTAGGGGAAAAGCATATTATAATCTTGATTTATCCATTCTTTACTAGTTAAGTTATATTTGAATATATATTTGTATATTAAATATTTGAAGATTTGTATATTGTATACAATATTTATATTTGTATATTGAATAATTGAAATTTTATATATTGTATACAATATTTGTATTTGTTCATTTGTATATTGAACAATTGAAGAAAATTTCAAACAACCTCTTTGAATAGTTATATCTGACTCCTCTTAGCCTCTTGGCTTTGTGTGGTCTCTGGGGGTGCATTTCTACAGTAGGCAAAATTGAACTTTACTTGTGTCCCAATGTTTTACTGTGCCATTGCAATGCAGTATTCTTGGTATAGAAAGTAATAGATGATATAATTGAACACTGGGATATCCCCACCAAATCTCAGACTCATTCGCATGTGCTTATCCAATAAAGATCTGTTGTAGTTGAGTGTTGACTGGGAGAGAATTAGTTTCTGGATGGTACAGGTTTATGATATCTGTATTCTTTCCACAACAGTGGTACACAGTGCTAACCAGCCAGGAAGTTGGGGGGGGGGTCAGACTTCAGATCTATGGATGGCAATGTGGGGAGATATTCTAGGGTTAGACCCAAAGTCTCAGTGGCAGTATTGTCTGCCTGTACAATATCAGCCCATTACTAATAGGCAATAGTGGAAAGGAATTGTGGTACTGTTAGCTTTTGGACCTCACTGAAAGGTTCGCTTCTCTAATCTGTTCCGTCCCACCTGATAGTGTCTTTTCTAGTATGATATATAATTTTTTTTGTACTTCATGAAAGAAAATGGAAAGCAGTGGCTGGTGTTTGGTTCTTACAGAGCCATGTAGACTGGACAGAGACATCAGTACCACCTGTGCATCTCTGTCATGCCAACACTTTCCAAAATGCCAAGAAGAATAATGTTTAAAATATAGTCATTTCTGCTGTCATGCACTCTGACCAAACATCTGATGGATGTTTGAGCCTGGGAGATGGGTCGATGGGCAAAGTGCTTGGGGTGCAAGCATGAAGATCTGAAATTGGATTCCCTAGAATTCATATAAGGTGTGGGCACAGAAATACGGATCTATAATCCCAGCACGTGGTGTTGGAGACAGGTTCACTAGCCAGCCAGCTTAACTGAAACAGAGAACTCTGTTTTTAGTAAGAGACCGTGTTTCAAAAGTAAGAAAAGTAGAGAGTGATTGTGAAGACAGTGGCATTCACAGGTGAGCACAATTGTACAAACACACACATACATTCATATCACACACACACATACATTCATATCACACACACACACATACACACACACACCACACACACTTCTCATACAGAAAGACAAAATGATGGATGTCTGCTGTATATTTGGGAGGACCAGTGGGGGGGGGATAGCAGGTGTAACATGATAATAAAGTACATTATATATATGTATGAAAAGGAAACTATTAAATATGATCAATATATGCTAATAAAAATTGGCATAAACAGGAAAATAGGTGTCAGTTTTAGAGTGGATGAGTATATTGGTAGATACAGGACAATATAAACTTACATTCTACTGGAATTTGAAATCAGCCCTTCTTGCTATTTTTTTTCTGGTATCATCCTATATGCTTACCAAATAACTTTTATGGAGATGATATTTAAATGTCAAACACTGTGGCATTTATGATTTGGACAAATTTCCTTTCCTTTTAATTTTATAGACCTTTGTTTTTATGCTGGGGTCTCAGAACCACTGGACTCTCCTTGTTCCATGTTGCTGTGAAAAAGTAACTAAGCAAGAGGAGGAGAGTGATGGTAACCATGGTCACTGCTGAGTTAGACTAGCATCCCAGTGTGTGCTGCTCTCTTGGATGGTGTCCTTATCCTCTGCTATCAAGTGTGATCCTTCCTCTAAGCTAGCAATTTGTACTACCCGCCAGAAGCTCCAGATGGAAATCTGGGATACCTGGTTCTTGTGCTGGCTTTTATTTAAAAGCCATCTGAAATTGGCAGAATTATGGACTAGTGAGGAGAGAGAAATTTCTATTTTCTTCTTGGAACAGTTTTATGTGGAAGGGAAATTTTTCCTTTACCTGACTTGGTGTCTGAAGCTGCTATGAGTGTGAATCTCTCCCTCCTCTTTAATATGGGCTCAGGCAGGAATAGAATTTCTCTCTCTGTCTGGGAGAGGTGAATCTTTCATAATTTTTCATATTTCTCTATCAAGAATTAAAATGTTTTGTGGGTATCATTTCATGTGTGTGGCCTCTTCTCAGCATTAAGACTTTTTTGAAAGTAGGAGTCAGTCCAATATTTAAACTGGCCGAGAATATTTCTGTGAATTCTATTCACAATATTCTTGTGAACAAAGGCAGTGGTGCAGGCCGAAGCCTTTCCTAGGCCATGCAGTTCCTCCTGGCAATAGCTTGTTGAAGCAAGTGAGAGTGGCTGAGCACTCATTCTTGATTAAGGAAATGGGAGACAGCCCTGCTGTCTTGTAGAGCATATGTGAGTATCACATGGGTCTTGCTGCCAAGGAGTTTGTACTTTCACAGGAAGGCAGAAGAAGGAAGAAAATGTTCAGCAAGAAGGTGGTGTCAAGCAGAGCAGAAAGTTCAAGACAGGCTTCAGCCTTAGATGGGCTGTGAAGATACTGTGGGGAGCTGGGAGTCTACCTGGAGTGTGGTGGTTTGAATGAGCATGCCCTCCATAAGCTTATATATTTGAATGCTTGGTCTACAGTTGATAGAACTGTTTAGGAAGCATCAGGAAGTGTGTCCTTATTGGAGGAGGTATGTTACTGGGGGTGGGTTTTGACGATTCAAAAAGCCAGGTCATTACCAGTTAGCCCCCCCTCTTCCCTCCACCTCCTCCTCTCCCTCCCTCTCTCCCCCTCTCCCCCTCTTTCCCTTTCTCTCTCCCCCCTCTCCCTCTCCCCCTTCCCTTTCCCTCTCTGCCTCTCCCTCTCCCTCCTCTCCTTCTCCCTCTCCCTCCTCTCCTTCTCCCTCTTTCTCCTCTCTCTCTCCTCCCTCTCCTTCTCCCTCTTCCTCTCCC
>NW_021620921.1:7580785-7581692 GCF_004785775.1 Grammomys surdaster | reverse complement strand
CTCCCCTCCCTCCCCCT
Organism: Grammomys surdaster; assembly: GCF_004785775.1. Lineage (NCBI taxonomy): Eukaryota > Metazoa > Chordata > Mammalia > Rodentia > Muridae > Grammomys > Grammomys surdaster. The sequence goes on along the minus strand of NW_021620921.1, from coordinate 7,581,675 downwards.
CTCCCTCCTCTCCCTCTTCCTCTCCCTCCCTCCTCTCCCTCTTCCTCTCCCTCCTCTCCCTCTCCCTCTTCCTCTCCCTCCTCTCCCTCTCCCTCTCCCTCTCCCCCTCCCTCTTCTCCCTCTCCCTCTCCTCTGTCTCCATTTTCTCCCTTTTCTCCCCCTCTGCTTTCTCCCCCCTCCCTTTTCATCTTCGTTTCTATGTTCCTCTTCTTCTCTTTGCTTTGTTCTTGCCTCAAGCTGTAAGTGACCTCTCAGCTGCTATTCTAGCGCCATGCCTGCCTGCTACAATGCTCCCTGTCATGATGGTCATGGACTCACCCTCTGAAACTGCAAAGGCTACTTAGATACTTTTTTCAATAAGTATTTTGTTCATGGTGCTCGGTCACAGCAGTATAAAGGTAAGGATCTCGGAAGAGAAGAGAATTTGCATAGGTTGTGTGGAGGAGGAAAGTTCTTTCATGCAAGAGAGGAAACCCTTAGGTCAGAGTTCAGGGTGAGCAGGGCAAGTAGTGAGAATGTTGTAGAGCAGTGAGATCATGGGTAATGTGAGGCAAACTGGAGAACTCAGTGGACAAGGAGCATGAGTTGGTTTTCCCTCTGCTTCACTAAAGGGCCTGGGAAGAAACAACACCAACAAGAAGGTAATTTAAACAAGACCTAATAAAGTGATTATTTATTAAGTTGTGGAAAAAATAGGGAAACTAAGAATACACTACCATGTGGTTTCTAACAGTGGTGTGTACAGAACCATAATATAAAACCATGGAAGGAGCTGCTGGACAGGCCAGAGCTGAACATGAAGTTGATGTGTGTGTGTGTGTGTGTGTGTGTGTGTGTGTGTGTGAGAGAGAGAGAGAGAGAGAGAGAGAGAGAGAGAGAGAGAGAGAGAG
>NW_021620921.1:7540119-7580775 GCF_004785775.1 Grammomys surdaster | reverse complement strand
AGAGAGAGAGAGAGAGAGAGAGAGAGAGAGAGAGAGAGAGAGAGAGACAGAGACAGAGAGAGAGAGAGACAGACAGAGAGAGAGAGAGAGAGAGAGAGAGAGACAGAGACAGAGACAGAGACAGAGACAGAGAGAGAATGAGAGAGAGGGATTCAATGACCTCATTCTATTCTATTCAATGGCTGGTCCTACCCAAAAGCCAGAGGCCAAGACATGCCACGGATGTAGGCCTTAACATGCAGCTTCCTATACACAGACTTGGGTTGGAAAGAGAGCAAGTCAGATATTCAAAAGGCAATGGGGAACGATGAGGGAATATTTTGAATGGCATCAAATAGGACTAATATATAAAAGGAATATTCAATATTTATCTATCTAGAATTAGTAATCTTAAGGAAGAAAAAGAGTAAAGGCCAGGATATCTTCTGGGGGAGATCAGATTTTAGATTTTTTTCACAGTATACAGTAAACTTATGAAGCTATGGAACAGGTTGGTGACAGAGGCTAGAAACAGAGCAACCGTTGTGAAATGCATTTTGAAGAATTTCCTGGATCTCAGATGTCTAATCATGTGTACGATTTCAACATGTCATCCACTGAGTGTGCTGTGTGAGTTTTGAGCTTGGTAACAGTATCTTGCTTCTTTAATCATTTTAGCTAATGCTTTCTTTCTCTCTCCCACACTCTCTCCCTGTAACTCAATTTTATTATTTGATATTCAGTTCTTGTTGAGGATATAGCTCAGTGCTTTGGCTGTTTAGTTTAAGAAATAACAATGCTTTACAGAATACCAAATGAGAACTCAAAATTCAGGTTAGCCTCTGACCGTGTTAAGTATTTTCCTGATGTAACTAATAGTTTGCCTTAAGTCCTAAAACTTAAACTTTTAATTGCTCTAGAGCCTTTAAGTGAAAATGCACATTAGATACATATCACAGATTGAGGAATTCCATTTTCTTACACACATCGATCTCTGTCTGTCAGGTCTATCCCCTTTCCGTCTCTACACTCATTTATCTTCAGGGCAATATATGCATACATTGTCTATCAGAATAACCTAAACAGATCTTGGTGGCTGACAAATTGTCAAGGTACAATAGCTTACTCGCACACCATTATATGATCTTTTGAGAGTCATGAGCATCTAGAATTCTATTTTGGGTACCTACCTCCCAGGGAAGCTTCTCTGTTTTATTCTCTGAAAAAAAAAAAAAAAGAAGAAGACGATATAAAGTAATTATATTCAGAGATAATGCCAACTGAAGAGCTAAAGTCTATTTTCATTCTTTCTGCCTTCAACTACATGTCAACCTGCCTGTGCAATATTATTTTGCAGGAATAAGATTCCTGTCTGTCTTATCAGCTATCTCTAAGTATTTTGTCAAGTAACTCTTATGCCTCAGTAACCATAAGGGGCAGGGGCTGGGGCCTGCTCACAGGGCATTGCGTTGGCTTACCTGCTGAAGAAGAGCCAGGTGCTCCTGCGAGTTGCTGAAGTTTTTCCCAATGTCAAAGAGGCAGAAGGTTTCTTTCTGGCAGAGGCTGACCCAGTCTTGATATTCCTCTGTGTCAGGAATTCGATCCAGAAAGATCCGATAGGCTTCCCACACTACTTCTTGACACACTGTAACACAAAGCAGTTAGCTGTGCAAAAATGGAAAACCCCTTTCCCCAAAGCACACAGTGTCATAATACAGAAAATGTTTTCATGCTTTTGTTCACACACTCATTTACAAATGTGCTGGCCAGCGTTAACTGTCAACTGACACAATGCAGAGTCAGAGAGCATAGTAGGCAGACAAATGCTTAGCTACTGACCCACATCCCCAGCACTGCCCACCATGAAGGACAGCTTGTTTAAATCTATTCGTTAAAAGAACTTGATGGCTCAATAGTCATAGGGCACAGGAGAATCCACTGGACCACAAGAATGATCTAAATCTTGTTTTATTTTAAATATCAATGTTCACAGCCCACTGAAAGCAACATTCTTATTGATTATTTAAACTCATGATAGAAAACTTTAGATGTCAACTAGATAATGTGCAGTGGCAGTACATAGGTAAAAATGTTGCTATAGGAGATTAATCAGATATGTTAGAAGATTCCATTGTCAATAACGCTTGTTTGTGTGGTTATTTATTTATTTATTTATTTATCTATTTATGTTTTATTTCTATAGTCTGAGAAGGAATTGGAACTTTTGGGAAGAGATTGACATCCTCTGACTTTCTAATGAAAACTGGTTGTGGGAGGAACAAGATGAGGGGAAACCAGTTTGGAATCTTACTCCTGTATCTTGTGTCCCACCTCCTCATCCATGTCATGGTTTCTTTTCTGTGTGCTTTTTGTTTTAGAGGCAAAGGGGATCTCAGATAAATAAAAACCCACCTCATTTGCCAGCAGCACCTAGCCAGAGTCCTTAGGGTCTTTTCATAGTAACTCACAGAGGTGATGGGATAGCAGTCCTACTGCTCAAAGGTCTAGTCTCACCTTGAGTGAAAACAGGCAAGCAGTGCAGAGTCCCATATAGAAAATGTGCCTTGCAGTGTGACCTCTCTGCAAAGATGCCTACAAAGATGACGGTGCCCATCCTGACAGCAGCAGCATGGAGCACATGGCCCTTCATCTCCCCAGCACTCAGGAATCACACTTGGAAATCTGCAGACTTGTCCAAACTCTAATAGTTGTGGGTCCAGCATGAGCATGCCCCCTGCCCTTGCTGTCCTCCTAGTCCACATGCTCCATCTGTCTTTGGGAGTATGTTTTTCACCTTTGCCTTTCCCCCTGAGTGTACCTTTTAGTTTAGTTCAATCCCTATCCAACTGCCAGAGATGCAACAATACATAAAAGAAACTTTCACTGCCTTTGAGGCTCAGTTTTGGTGTCTTTCATGGAAAATATCCATAAACATCAGGGAGGCTATGATTCACTAGTCTCTTCTTGTTACCAGAGAGATACAACCTTGGGCATGTAGCTTTAGGACACAGATAGTTTTCATTTTATTTCAGTCCATTTTAATGCTTGCACTAATTTTATTCAGAGTTTATCTTATTAGCTATTTCAAATTAAGACTAAACTCAAATTTGCAGGTTTCTTAGACGTGTGTGTGTGTGTGACATTAGAAATGTGTGCATGAGAGTATGTATGCATGTGTGTATTATATGTATGTATCTCTCTCTGTGTGTATACATGTATGTATGTATGTATGTATGTATGTATGTATGTATGTATGTGTGGAGGTCAGAGGGCAACTTGTGGCAGTCAGATTCATTCTCTCCTACCTTGTGGGTTCTGGGAACTTAAATCACATCCTCAAGGTTAGTGAAAAATCCTTTTTCCTGCTGAGCTATCTCAAAAGACCAAAAGGTGGCTTGATATTTGGACTGAGAAAGAGCAAAGAGGAGGAGAGCTGTGGGCTACAGCATGGTGGAATACGGGAAGCTGGGCATCATTGAGGGAGCTCCACTGGAGACTGTGAGAAACCAACTCTTATTGCTTGCATTTGTGCTTCAGGACAGCATTGTAATGATTCCACACAAGGCTTCACACATTTCATTTGTGGTGCTTTAAGCTTGGTGGTTGAGGGAAGAAGAAATTGTTCACTACTTCTATTTGATGTCCTAATGGGGAGCTTTCTCCCTGAGTCTGTTGGAGGATGTCAGCAGATCATTTTGTAAAGGCAGTGATGAGACAGACCAGTAAGTGGGTCAGTCCATCAAAGGAACTCAGCTTTGTGGTTAGCTCTTATTTCTTTGCAAACCAATTTTTTAGACTTAAGAAACACACTGATGAATAGTAAAATTTCATACCACCCAGAAGTAACCATAAAGATAATGGACTGTCATTTGCTTTGTGGAGAAAAACAGTGTTTTGTTCTGTTCAGGGAAACATGAATGAGTGGGGAAAGTCTGATCAACAATAAAGAGCTTCGAAGTAAAATTCAGGGCACAAAATTTGGTCATGTGATAGTGTATTCCAAATACCTCCGGTGCATTATATATGTCAGTGTTGTAAAGAATAAGATTTTACGTGAAAAAAGTAAGCAGTAATGTGTATGTGTGTGTGTGCGCGCGCGCGTGCACAAGCACACTTCTGTCCATTAACAACTTTTATAGAACTTGCTGGCATTGTAATCTGATCAATCTGTAGGCACACTCAGCATAAATAATTCACACATCTATGTCTTTTCCTTGCTTTTCTGATGAATGGGATCCTTGCTTTTCATATTCCTCAGCAAGTATTTTACTAAAAAACTTCTGTGGAGAATGTGCTAGGACCTCAGCATGTTCATATAGGGTACTTCATTTCTAATATTAGGGTTTGGTTTTCCTTTTGAATATGATACAGTAATTTCCATTCACCTACAGCTAAGACTTCTGTAAGAAAGCGCATAGACCTTTACTTTTACACACAATTAGACATCTAAGAACCCAGTGAGAACTCTTAAGATGAATCGAACCTCAGACCCCCTTACAGGTTTAGGTATTCAAGAGGATATCTGGATGTCAGAATCACAAATGCATTCTCAATTGTAACAAGGCACACCTCATCACAGGCCAGCACTGAACCAGTTGCTCCTGGAAACCAGCTTTTAACATAGTAGGAGGATATGTATTTTGGCAGGGATACTAAAAACCATCTGGCGTCATAAAGGTGGGAAAACGCCAATCCACTCCACGGTTCACATGCAAGAACTTAGCCCAGAGAGATGAAGTGCTCATCATCTTTGGAACTATTTAGAAGACAGAATACCAGCTACAAATCTAAGTTTTTTCTTTTAAAGGACATTTCTTTTAAAGTCATGTGGATTCTTAGTCCATGTTAAGTAGACAAAATGAGCAGCGCTTTGCCACAGCTGCCACAAGACATCTGCTGGCAGCTGTGGTTGATTTAATTCCTTAGTGATTTCCAGGAATGCAAGGGATTCTGCAATATTGTCTTGGTTAAAAATTGTGATGTGCCTCAGCCCAAAGGTGGAGTAGTACCCTGCATACTCCAGAAGCCATTTCTAATTTGTATCTCCTCTGTACTTCAACCTGCCCCTAGGTTTCCAAACTTCCAAACTTTTTCCCCCTGGATCAGCAATAAATAAAATTATTGAAGCAGAAAGGATCTAGGTTGTAATATTGCTTTTGAAAAAAAAAAGAAATCGTAAGTCGTAAGTCAGGTTGTTCAGCTTTCTAATGTTGCAGCTATCTGAGACTTTTAACTTCAGAAGAACAGTGTTAAAATTCAATTCAATAGTGTACTTTGGAAAAAGCAAATGAAGTAAAACCTGTATTTCAAACATTTTTTTTAAATTATTTTCCTGGACCCTAATGGTTTCATGTAGCATAACAAATTATTTTAAGTCACAAGAGCTCAGGAATGGCACTGTTCTGTATGCTTGTGGCTCATGATTCCATTGGGTTAGTGGGCTGATATCTACAGCTCTCATGGAGGAATGAGAGACCATTAATGTTAGGGCTGAAGACCATCTGTGGGAAAGAGAGGATAAAGAAAATAGGGCTCAGCTCTCATTGCTGTCCTTACCTCTCAGTCTATAATATTCTTGAAGACTTGCTAAAATCTGTCTCAAGGATTCCTGTGGACAGATGTTAACAGCTGGGAAAAGTGCTGATCTTTTGGTTCGAAGCTTTACCAAATCAAATATTTGCTTCATGGCTGACACTTTGTGCATTGTTTCGATTCTTGGGGCTTTGTCTATTGTTTTAATTTCAGAACTGTATATTTTAATAGAGGTATCTGTAAGAGAAAAATCGATTTCATGGTGAATATATATTCTCAAGTGCACATGTACCATACATGGATAGTGAAATAAACAGAAGCCCTTTGGTTTACAACATTTCTATTTTGGTACAGATGACAACTGTAATCCCCAGATGTCAAGGCAGTTTCAGAAATACGAGAAGAGAGTAACAAACTGGTTGAATACATACATACATACATACATACATACATACATGCATATATATATATATATATATATATATATATATATATATATATATATGACATCTCACCTCACCTTTAGAAACTGCCAAATATCAAGACCACTTCCCACACATCTCTTTGAAAATCCCTTCCCACTCAGCATTCAGCTTGTCAAATGACACTATAATCAACGTAGGGAATGATAAAGCACTGTGGTACCCAGAGGTGTCGTCCCAGACGGGAAGCGGAGTGCTTCTAAAAACCACAGAGCAAAGCACAATGGCAAAACCTTCCAGCCATTCCTTGGCAGCCTTTGGATTTCTGGACTCAGGGTTCAGAAGGGAGTGATCTGATTGAGAGTGTACGGGGCATGAGTGGTCTTAGATGGTGCTCGCACAGGAAGTCTGGCATTTTGTGAGTGGAGGTAGAGGGGGCATGAGGGAGGGAAGGGCAGGGAGGGATGGAGAGGATACACTTGCAGAAGCTGGTCATTGTGGAGACAGCAGCCATGCATCTGCCACCCTCTCCGCAATCATCTCTTTTTCTTTCTTTCTTTCTTTCTTTCTTTCTTTCTTTCTTTCTTTCTTTCTTTCTTTCTTTCTTTCTTTCTTTCTTTCTTTCATTTTTAAAAGATATTTTGGACTTGCCTTTTTTCCTGTGTTATTTTCACAAAACCTTTTCTATGTAGACTTTATAAAATTTTAGGAATTTCGTAGAAGTTTAGAAAAACTCATGTCATTTTTCTCAGTTGATCATTCAGGAGGGTTCTGGGGCCCAAGGGTAGCAGTGCCTTCTGTCCCACGATGGGATGCTTTGTCTCCTGCCTTTCACTCATTCTACCAATTAGGAGGGATGTGTGGCATTTGCTGCTGGCGGGATCACAGGGTGCTACTCCATTTTGGAAAGTGTTTATAGTAAGATTTCTACATGAATGCCCATAGGGATTTTTTTTTTTTTACAATAACAGTAACATTGGGCTTTTTTCATGTGCCCCTCAACTGGTAATGAAAGAGGCAAATTTTAATGCACTCATAAAATGAAAATCAAGTCATTATTAAGATGAAGAAACTACTAAAAAAAAACATAAGTCATCAGCCAAAATAATTCAGACATACTGAAAGAACACAGTGTACTGTTCCAGTCCTGAGGAACTCTCGCAGTTTAAACAGTGGCCGAGAACACTGGATACCTGGGCCGCCGGTGGATACCTGGGCCGGCGACAAGGATAACGGATTGACTGGTAGAGTCATATGTGGGTATTTGGGGCCGAGAGCAAGAGTGCATATTTACCAAAATTTATTAAAATGTACAATTAGTGGAATAATTTTACTTTTTTTTTAAAAATGTGTCTCATGGCACAGCAGTTAAGAGCATTTGCTGTTCTTAGAGAAGACTGAGGTTCTAACACACAGTGGTTGTTCACAATTGCCTCTAACTCCAGTTCCTCTTTTGGCCTTCTATGTCAACAGGCTTGTGTGGTACACGTACATATGTTCACGAAAAATGTTCAAATACATGAAATAAAAACGAACAAATATTTTAAAAAATTGTATCTCCATTAAAAAAGAAAAACAAAAAGAAAAAGAAGAAAGGAAGGACATGTGGAAAGTTAGCCACTCACTGTGAGCCGCTCACTCACTGAGGCTCCTGATGTAGCTTACAGAGGCAACCGGTTATATTTAAGGGAACCTCCTAGCTGACATCTTTTAAAATCAGTTACGGAGGAGACAACTCGGCAGAAGGCCAAGCCAATCAGTGAAGAACAGTTCAAATGTCACAGAGGTTAAGTCCTCCCTTCATAACTGGGATGAAGAAGTCCAGGTGTATTCCGTGGCATTTCGTGGAGTTTCACAGTGCTTTTTAGGAAAGACTCTTCGGGAAGGAAGGCATGTAGGCATTGATTAGCTCATCCAACCACACACTAGAATCATTATTCTTGAGAAGCACACAGTTATCAGTGATCCCTGAAAATCCCCAGGCAATTCCAACTTCCACTGTTTCAGGATCTATAAGGGTGCTTCCATCTAGAGTGAGGATAATCGGGTAGAACTGCTTTCCATAAGTAGGAAGTTAACAGTACAGCCAGGGGAAGCTGCTCCCGATGAAAGTGGAGCTCTGGCTGGGACTCTGAGTTCTGCACTGACCTTGTGAACTTCCCCATAGGCCTGGTCCCAGCAGTCTCTCTGATGGTTGCTAGCAGCAACTGGAACATTCTCTCCCTTGTTTGTGCTGAGGATTAGCTTTCCTCTTAATGTGGTCTGAGATAGGCTGTGTTTCTAGATCAAGGCTAGTTGTCAAGGGATGTACTATTGACTGTTGCTAAGGAATCACAGATGAGGGGACTGGGAATACCTGGACTGGCTCAGTTTTTCTGGGTAGTGGAGTCAGCCTGAGTCAAACTGGTAGCACAGGCAAGTGGAAGGGGATCAATCAGTGCTCGCACAAAGCTGAGCATTCTCCATCTTCCTCTGGTTTCTTATATCCTATGATCATTGGATACCACAACTGATCTGCTCACTCTTTTGCTTAAAAACAGCCATAGGGCTCTTCTTGTGTTAGTGTTATAGTTAACATTTAGTTCACAATATGTCATCTGTGTTTCCTCCCCAATCAGTGCTGTGTAAGAGCGCTGATACTAGGGAGTTTGTATTCTAACTAAGGATATTTGTTGGGCAGTCCACATTGACAAAATTTGTTCATTCCCTTTCTAAGGATTTTGAGTTGCTTAAAATAAACAACAAAAGGAAGGATAAAAGAATGGGAAATGTAAATGTTACATATTTCAGCGAAGTCAAACAAACAAACAACAAACCCCAAACCAATCCAAACCAAACCAAACCAAACCAAAACCCCCCAAATGACAGCATCTTTAAGAGCTGATGAAGTTGCTCTCTGGTGAGGCGACTAGGTCAGTTGTATTATGGTCTTCATTGTCTCATGAGTGATAATGTAGATATTGAGCTTGTAAAGATTATTTGGGTACACTTTTATGACTAATATTTTTAGTTTATGCAAATATTTGGAAAAATAGATAAAAGTTTAATGAGAACCATTGATATCTGAAGACTAAAAAAGGGAGTATATTTTATAAAAGACTGGAAAATCAGGTTTCTAGCCTATGATTTCTGGACTCCTTGTGTAAGTGAGGATGGCTTTGAAATTCTGACCTTCCTGCCTTAACCTTTTTGGCGGAATTTCAGGTGTGTGCCACATCCAATTTTCACAAAGTGTTGAGCATCAAACCTAGAGCCTTATTTATGCTACATTTCTGGCCCCAGAAGATTGGAAATTATTATTATTGTAATTTAAAAATATCTATTTGTTATTTTAGATTTATGTGTTTAAGTATTGAGCTTGTATGTATGTCTGTGCACTCTTGTGTGTCTGGTGACCACAGGAGCTAGAAGAGGTCACCAGATTACCTTGAACTGGAATTAAGGACAGTTGTAATCTACCATGTGGGTCCTGGGAAATGAATTTGAATCTTCTGTAAGAGTAGCAAGTACTAAAAGTTAAAATACTGTGAGTCTCCAGTCCTGTAGATATTATTTTGAGACAAAAAATATTTTTCTAAGACAATCATAAAATGTGAGCTTATGCAGTAAGGAAGGATATAACTGCCACATGCAGGAATCTTCAAATGGTGTTCATAGTTACAGACAGAAGCAAATGGCAATGAAACTCTAAGAAAGAAGCAAGCAAGCAGCTCTACCCAGACCTCTTGTCTAAGACCAACGAGTATAAAACCAACCCAAAATTCAATATATTACACATTTGGGGATAGTACACAGTCGCATTTGTTTTAAATTATAGAATAAGCACCAGGAAAGCAACCCTTATGCTTGGGTTGGGGAACAGTCATATAACATAATAGAAAGTGTTTATATTCTCTTTTCAGTGTCTAATACCAGACACCCAGGGCACAGCTTATGTTATTAAGCATAATACAGCCATTAACTACATAGGGGTTGATGTAAAAAATATCCCCTCTCCAGGAAAAAGACATCGGGACGGGTATGGCCCTCATGCCTCACTGGACAACGACAGGGGGACCCGAGCCATTACAAAGTCCCCTTCAATTACTGGAGGTCAGGCCTCTATCCCTGCCTTCCCAAGATTAGAATTGCCACAACCCTTCTATACTTAGAGAAGGGAGATGTCAGGGGCAGCCCTGCTTACACACTGAAGGCCTAAAATCAGCCATAGGCCTAAAATCAGCAAGAGACCTGTCATACATGTATACTAACACCAAGTCTTGGGTCTCTGTGGAAAAACATTGAAACAGATGGCCATAAGCTTTTATAAACAGGCAGCTTTTGTGGAAATTTACCAGCCTGAGTAGTCATAGACCTTGTAAATAGGTAGCCTTGGCAGATAATACCAACTTAGATAAAGACAAGTGAATCATAGGCAGAGTCATAGTGACCTGTCCCCTGAACCTACACCCAGTGGGTACCCTGTTCTGAAAGATATCTGTACTCCCCCCGAACACCCATACTCCAGTGTCATCCCCTTCCCCATGTCCTGCCTTTTTGCATTTATAACCCCTGTGTGAATAAATAAAAATTATGATTTGATTTTAAAAAATAAATTAAAATAAATTTAAAAAATAATGCAGTCATTAAAAAGAAAACTAAAAATTTTTTGAATGAAAATACAAAGAACAGAAAGGATATGGTTTATGTATAAAATATCTTTTAGTAAAACCACAATTTACAAGCAATTTTAATGAACCAGATTATAAATGTGGGGTATTTACCAGGAAGAGTATTAGTGTTGCCTCTTGAGTAACAACAGGCCCGGAAATGGCTGGGGAAAGCTGACACTTGCTATAGGTCTGTGACACTAAGTAAAACCACACCACCCCTTTTGCCTTCCCTGCTCCATTCAGTCTCCAATCCCTATGCTGAGGCAGGACCATACCCCGTAGCTCAGGCTATCCTAGAATTTATGTTCATTCTGCCTCAGCCTCCAGAGCCCCAAGATCTTAGGTGTTTGCTACTATTCCAGGCCTACACTCATTTCCTCCTCAGTATCCCCACAAGGTACAGATTTATGTACCTTTTTGCTGATGTTCCATCTCCATTGTTGACTTTGATTACATTTTACTGAGAATTAGCAGAAAATGAGGAAAATCTTACAACCTTCCATTCATGCATCTGCTTTCGCTCATTTCTCTATGTGCATGACCTTGCACCTATTCTTTCTGCCGTTAATCTACTTTCTTGATACTGTGTTGTCTCCAGCTGCCGAGTCGTTTTCCATGTATACTTACGTCTTACACTGTTTCTATGTACACTCTTCAAAACACCTGCTTGTTTCTCCTTCCACAACAAAGTAGGACTCACATAAGCAAGGCTTCTAATTCCACATGTACTTCCTTCTCTCCCTGTCTCTCCCTGATTTCTTTTATCTCTATATTGTGAAGTACTCAGGAATGTACTGGATCATTTGTTCTCTGTTTGCTAAAGAGACATCTCACCAAAGGTGCTGCTCTTTCCGTGACACAGCAGTCCTTTCTAACTGTGGACAGTGCTGATGAACACAAAGATGACCATTCAAACCCTTTGATAGAATCATACCATAAACATGTTGCAGGAATTTTCCTGCCACATTGTATTTGTAGTGGAGCTCGGTGATTGGGCAGGAGAAGAGGAGGTGGAGTTGGGAGAAGGAAAGAGGAAGAGGAGGAGAGAACAAGAGAGAAGGAGAAAGGAGAAGGAGGGAGAAGAAAATGGAGGCAGATGTATGGGTCTCTAGCAGTCTCAAGTGAAAAGGTTAAATATTGGGTAATAATTTTAATTATGTGGGCATCTTGTGTATTGAGTATTTGTTGATATACAAATCCATTGAATAACCTTTAAGCATTAAGAGTCTTTATTCTACCAGGGACTGCGAGCATGGTGGTTCTTGTCTGGGACTTAGCAGAGAACCATGAGGGTGGCAGGGTTGGCCCAAGGACCATGCTTTGGGGCATGGTCTCCGTGGAACTGTTCCGCTGAACCAGCCGCCACATTAAGGTCTTCTGGATCTAGCTGCAGCGCTTGACCTCTAGCCACTTCTAGTGCGAGAGCCTGGCGGGCGGTCCAGGTAGCTAGCTGGACTATGTTGCCACTTTTCAAAATATCACCCGTTTCATAAACACACTGCATTTTCTACATTTAAATCTATAAATTTAACAATATTTTAATTGCAACTATTAATCACTTTTATATACAGCGACTCTAAGTTTTGTTGTTGAGGTATGATAGCAGAAGTAGAAAGAATTTTTCTTTCTTTTATGATAGTTTCTTGCATAGATTCATTCTTATTGTATGTTTAGGTCACAGCGCTCATATCACATGATTGCTTTTTTCTTTCCTTAGGTCAAGATGTTTTCCTTTGTTGCCTTATCATAGCCCTTTCTGAACTTTCCTTGACTTGTGTGAGTTGCTAGAATGGCCACACTTGTACTTTGGGGGCCATTATTAAGTGAAATAAGTTCTACTTGAGCATGAACACTGGAATACTGCAACAGTCAGTTTGATAACTAAGATAGTCACTGATTGAAGGGTAGGTAACATGTGCATGAGAGTGTGTACACACATGTGTACATGCATACAGGCACAGCCCCCCCCCCCCAGTATGGGTACTCTTGACAAACAGATTTTTGACATCCTTGGCAGAACAGAACAGGTTACAATGAGTGCCCATCATGTGCAAAAATGAAAACTTTGCAGTTGTTTCTGGAATTCTGTATTTAACAGTTTGAACATGGTGGACTGATTGATAGAAAAACAGAAATCTTAGAAAGCAAAACCCTGAGTATGGGAGAACCAGAGCATGCAGACAAAGTATGATGAAGCACAGCCTCTGTGATCACTTCTGAGGGTTGGGTAGAGATAATGGGGTAAGAGCTAAGATTTAGCATGGGAAGGATGGATTCTGCTTGAGTTGGCAGATTCTTATGAGATGACAACTGATGGAAAATGTTAGGGTGAGAAGAAAGGAGAATGGCATATTCATGGGCAGGTAAACTCTAAGATGACTAAGGAAGATGTTGACTAACATGGACACTCTAGTTGCAGAGGGCTTCTCCAGCCACTCTGTCTGTTAACTGGATTGGTTGTTAGTTGGAGAATCTGTTAATTAGCCAGATTCTTCAAAGCAATGTGGCTATATCGTACTTGGAAGATTGCAAATGTATAAAAAGATAAACAATCGATGGATGTAAATAGTGACTTTACGTATTACTTTATTGTAGGAACTCTTGATCTTCCATTTCTTTTTTGTAATTTGGTTCAAGTTACACAAGTATGTCTACTTGGTAATATAAAGGAAACCCTGCAATCAAGGGTATTTTTTCCTATGAAGAATTTAGGTGGATTCCATGTGGTCTCAAGTTTCATCAGTATCCATCGAGCCCACGGTAGCCTATAGAATAGCTTCATCCTTGATTATGTATGTTCAAAGGGATTCAATAGTGCATAGTGATTGTGAGAAGTATTGTTTTTCCTATTGCCATTCTATCCAGATTGAATTGCACAATAATGCAATATGAATATTAATAGCTAATATGAAGGCCTGTGGGCCACTCCTTACCAAACTCTTTATTTTAGAGATATGTTTTTAGCTGTCCATTCCTCCAGGCTTCTACAAAGACTTGCTTTACACATACATTGACGTAGCAGACACAGGAATATTGGAGCGATGCCTTTCTTTGCAGCTGCTTTGCAATGAAAACAGCAGCAATTCGCACTTAGCAAACCTATTATGCTTTCCTTAGGGAAAAGCCTCAGTGTCTTAATGAATAAACTAATGGAAGCTGAGATAAAATTTACTGGAATTTATACAGAACACAGTCTCCACTTGAAGAATAGAACTCTATAGAGACAAAGTGGCTGGCATTTCAGGCCTAAACCACCAATGGAAAGTGTTTTTTTTTTTTTTTTTTTTTTTTTTTTAGAAAGAATGCCACTAAAAGGAGTGAGGGGCTTCAGTCTTTAAGAAAATTGCAGACTTGTTTGTAGTCCATTTTTTCCTAAATTAGTAGATTCTCAATTGCATAATCAAATTTCCAAAGAGCAGAGGAAGTTAAATACGTGCCATTTTCAGTGTACCTGAATATGTATCATCAAATTAGCCAGGTTTCTAACACTTTCTTTGGTGCTATTTGTGAAAGCGTGAATGTTAAACACTGTTTTCTGGATGTTCATGTGGAGAATGCAGGCGTCTACAACTTACGGTATCCTCTGTTCTCCCACATCTGGTTTCCAATACCTCAACACAATGTCAGTCCTATTCTATGACACGAATGTCAAAATATATTGGGACCAATGATGTAAAGAAAGGATGATAGAAGTTAAAGAAGCTCGTAGTTATTTCCTTGAATGAATTATGCTATGACTAAGAATTTACACTTGTCAGCATGCAGGCAGATTATCAATGATGCACAGAGTAGATGCTACCATAGTTCCCTCTCTCAAACTTGGGCAGATGTCATGGCAACCTTTCTCACTATTAAAACTGGCATTTGTTTAGCAATAGCACTTCCTACTGACTTTCCTCCAAAGAATTAAAGGGATTTCATCATCTCTTTATCATTAAATTAGGTTTATCTATTAACTTGCTCTGTCAGAAAGGAAGGGGTCAGGATCTCAGAAGACAATGATTTTTTTATCTGTCCATGTCCATGTCCCAGGCCTTTATTTTACCCCCACAGCACTTGAACTGAAAGAGGGAAACAGTTATGTAAGTGAGATACTGAGAATTCTGAGGTGAGGAGCCAAGGGTCCTGAGATCATACCATGTTGCTTAAGTGGGCAGGATCAGAACTGAAGTCAGAGCAAGTGATCGGTAGAAAAATAAAGGCAATTTCCTTTTTGTGTCTAGAAGGGGTGAGATTTTGTGTCGACTCATCAGTGGTTTGTCTGATTCATGCTGAGGAATGAAGTAGAGGAAGTTTCAAGGGTCAATGTTACAAATGTGTGAGAATTCCCAGGCCCCTTAGTGCCAGAAGGCTGGGGATATGGAGAAGGGGAGTGGTGTTATCAAAGTTAACTGACCCCTTTAAACCCTGAATAGGGATTAAAATCACACTGGAGTCACTTGTTTTAGAGGGTGGTGACAGGGCAAGGATAAGAGGTCTTGGATAATGTGACTTTTGGCTCAGGTCTCCTTATACCCAGCTTCCAGCTCAAGGCACTGAAATACACTTCTAGGAACTGGGAATGCCCTTGCCTTTCCAGCAAGGGCACATGGGTTCTAAAAGAAGGCAGTTCTGTGCTAAAAGTGGGAAGGAAAACCAACCCCATAATCTCATCATGTTGTTCCTTCATAGAGTGAGTGTTAAATTTACTCAAATGTTTTAGCAAACATTCTAAGATACTAGGGCTTATAATAGATTTTTCATATGAATACTTTAGCAAACCCAGAAATAGTCTTTCCTTTCACATATGAACCAGTATGGAAGACTAAAGATCTGGACATCATTACAAACTACAGCTAATTGTAAATACTTTATTTTGCAAAGTGGTGAAAGGAGTTGGTTTAATGCTGGGCCTGAGCTGAAGTAAACAGAGAGGTCAAACTAAGGTTAGGAATGTGGTAAAATAGCTAGTTAGCTGAGAAAACATTTCACACATGACTGCCTAGTTTTCAGAAGCTGACTGTAGGAATTCAGGGCTTCTTATAGCAGCTAGACTTTTAACATTCTTCAAACTCCACCCAAGATGTATAGACAAAAGTAATTCCATCAGTGAACTTACAATAATATCAAAGATGAGCAGCCTGGACCAACAGTGGCTGCAGGTAGTAGGAAGGAGACCCAGCAAATGGAAGCAACAGAGAGAAAAGTCAAATTTCTGTCTTTGTTCATAATTACTTCTATTAAAATGACAAGTAGTCTAACTAGCTAATTATTCACATATATATGTGAATATATATATGTATATTTCTTTTGTATCATCTCTTTAGCTTTCTAATCTAAGGCATCTATTAGAGGGTTTCTAAGAAGTAGCTAAGGGTTTGAGTGTCACCCGATTAAAAGATCACTTCAAATTAACAATCCTTGAAAATCTCGTATCTTCTTGACTTAGGTACTGGAGATGGAGAAGTCACCAACATCACAAGCCCCTAATTTGGAGAAATATTTGTCATCAAGCTTTTTGGCGCTATAATGGGGCAGCATCAGAAGAAAAAACACTTGAAAGAAATTGGCAATGGGAAAAACCATGATCAAAATAATTTGATTGGAATTTTTTTTCTGAATAAAAAAATTGAAGGGCATAATATAGGGTTCTAACGTGATGTCACCAGCTGGACTCAGCTTTGATATCTCTCAAAGGATATAAAAAAGGTATTGTAGCCAATTGGAGGAGTGTTCATTCTTGTTCTGTTTCTGCTCTTTCATCCCCTGGTGGAAAAGTAGATGCTGAATGGGAGAAGCTGTCAGAATCCTTGGTAGTGAAACAGAATTGGAGAGAATCAGTGAGATGAACAGACTGTCAGAGTGTTCAGAAAAGTCACCCTTGTCATCAACGCTCTCACCAGGCCGCTACGCCTGCATGAAGGTGACATATAAAGTGACGCCGTGGCTTGGATGATGTGCTCTTTGTTCTCAGACCAGTATTTGTAGAGGTTGAAGTCTTCAGAGTCTCCCAATATAATCTGTCATCGGAGAGTGGCTGCGTTCAATGTTGTGACAGGGGCACCTCTGGGAATTGCCATTTTCAATAGCATGTAAGGAATTTAAAAAGCTAAACCATTAACTATCTCTTTGTAGTGTGTAAAAAGGGATGTTTAAAAAGAAAAGAAACACACAAAATCTTGTGGATTATTATCGACTATTCATCTAGGCATACTCAAATACAGATGATTCCCCAAATATGATAGAAGACATATTTTATACCTAACTCCTGAGGGACTCATTTGCAGACATAGTCATAACTTCATGGACTCATCAAACAGACTGCTTTTTAGTAAATGAGAAGAAGCAATAAATCTGTCCTTTAACTTCAGTTTTCGTTCTAAGGTAGAGTCATCAGTACTCATTCATATTTAGAAACTTTTGCTATTATTTTTCAAGAAAATATTCTTAGTCATACTAAAAAGCTTTTTTTTTGAGATGAGTTTATGTGTAACACAGCTGTGCATGATCCCAAGGAGGTCAGGAAAGGATATTGGCTCCACTGAAACCAACATTATAGGTGGTTGTGAGCCACCGGGAGTGAGTGCTAGGAACTTAACCTGGGTCTTTTGTGAGAGCAATATAGGCTTTAGCCACTGGACCATCTCTCTATCTCTAGAAAATGCTATTATCAGAGAATAAGAATACCTTATCATAAAACCTCCAGGTTGAAGCAATGTCTAAAGTTATATAGAAATGTCTATTTAAGAGCCACAGTTAAGAGTCGCTTCAATTCTTCTATAGAAAGAAAGCAAAGTACAAAATGTGTTCTGCTGAATGTCTATACATGAATTATAAGTTTGTGCAAACTACAGCAATGTGGTTTTGGACTGGAGAAATGACGTCCAGTGGATGGTTTAAGCAAACACATGAAGAGGAGTCAAAGTGCAAAGGGGAGTGGAGAAACTTCCCAATATGTGAGGCTAAAATAAATGATTTCAAACAGCAAAACTTACTTTTGACATTACATCAGTCCTGCACACACACACACACACACACACACACACACACACACACACAGAGGGTGGAGCGAGGAAGGGAGGAAAGATAGAGGGAGAGGGAGATTTAAGCACTGTATCAGAAATGTGGAAGACAAACTATAGATGTGTTTCCTGTGTCCAGTATGTCTGTGCATCACATATGTCCCTGGTGCCCCTGGAGGTTGGAAGAGGGTATCGGATCCCTTGGGACTAGTGTTATAGATGGTGTGACCCATCACCTGAGTGCTGGGAAATACACTCAGGTCCTCCGGAAGCATAGACAGTATTGTTATGAGAGTAGAAATAAATGCTACAAACTGAGATAATATTTGAGATAAATGGCTGCAAAAGAATTTTAAAAGAATTCCTCAATAAGAAAAGAAAAATGGCCTGGAGGGATGGCTCAAGGCTCAAAGACACTAGCTCCTCTTGCAGGGGATCTGGATTCAGTTCCCAGCATCCACATGGTGGCTCATTATGGTCTATAACCCCAGTTCTAGGGGATCCAGTGCCCTCTTCAAGTCTCCACAGTTACAAATGTAGTGCCCTCACATACATGCAGGCAAAACAGTCATACACATAAAATAAAAATAAAGAAGTCTTTTAAAAATGATAAACAACCCAAACATTCTAGTTAAAAATGGGAAGATACTTTCTCAGAGAAGACACACAACAGATCCAGTCCATGGGAACATGTTGAAGCTCATCAGTAACAAAAAAAATAAAATAAAACACAACAAAACAAAACCCAAAATTTGAAGATGTAGAAAAGCATCATTTATACTGCGTCATTCCATCCCATTAATGTCAATAAAATAAGACATTTTATTGGACAAAATTTAAAATATATCAGGCAGTACCAAATGTGGATAGGAATTTGGGACAAAAGAACTCTTATTGTGGCTGCTGGGAGTATAGACAGTACAGACTTAGCAAAACAGTTTGTCTTTTACTATACAATTGAAACTGTGAATCTCTATGTCCCTGTAGCTCTTCTCTTATGGACACATTGCAGGGATACTTCTGCTAATGCAGGGGAATACAGGCAATGTGTTTGTGTCAGCGCTGTGTGTGACAGTGAAGCCAATCAATAGGAGAATGAACATGTAGTATATCCATAGAATATTCATACCAGACAATATTATGTCTAGTACCCCTCTAAAACCACCTTTGCAATTCATTACTTATTATTGTGTATATTGATATTTAGATTTATCCATATTTACTGATTGTTGATTATTTTCTTTTCCATTCACTATAAATGATTAAGATGCTAAATATAGATATTTTACACACACACATATATGTATATATAGTGCAATGATACATACATATATATGTATATATATTATATATGTGAGTACATTCCTGATATATATGATACATACCATATATATGATCATTGTACCATATATACATGATACATATATATGCTATGTATCATGTATATATGGTACAATGATCATTATGGTCAAGAAAAAGAAAATGCCCATTTTTACCACAGTTAATTTAAAAAAAAAGTGCTTTGTGACAAAAATATCTGAAACCTATCCCTAAACTAAGTTTTATATATTATTAATTTATCGTATTGTTTGTTGGACCTCTGGCCCAATTCATACCATAAAAAGGGATTTATTTTTTTTTATGTTTTGACCATTCTCATTTCTCCCTGACTCTAGAAACCACTATTCTATTCTCTTTCTATGTATTTGGCTTTTAGTATTCTCCATGTAAGTAAGCTCATGTATATTTTTTCTGCATCTGACATATTTTTTTAAGATTTTAAAATTTTATGTATATGAGTACACTGTAGCTGTCTTTAGACACACCAAAAGAATGCATTGGATCCCATTACAGATGATTGTGAGTCATCATGTGGTTGCTGGGAATTGAACTCAGGACCTCTGGAAGAACAGTAGTGCTCTTAACTGCTGAGTCATCTCTCTAGTACTGATATATATTCTTAATATTCGCTAAGTTCATTCATGTTGTAATTGGTAAGTTCTCATTTTAAAGTCTTTGTGTGTATATGCACATGCATTTATGTAAAACTGTGATACAACGTGAGCACATCTTCCACATTTTCTTTACTAATTCCTTTATTTACTCATATGTGGATGGACTTGCCTTGTGTCCATGCTTTTGCTATAGATGGTGTGGCAATAGACATGGGAAGTGCAGGTATCCATATGAAGTACTGACTTCAGCTTTGTATAGATAAAGGGCCAGGAGGATGACTGTGTTAAAGCAATTCAATTTGGTCACTGGCTGACTACTGTACTGTTTTTATAATGGCTGGTACGGTACCACAAGGGTACTAGGGGTTCTTTTCTCCACATCTTTACCAGCACTTGCTTTATCTTGACTTTTTGAGAGTCATGTGACTTGTGTGAGGTTTTCCTCTCTGTTGCCTGTGCTCTTATCTCCCTCCAGATGGATCATGTTGGACTCTTTCTCTTGACGGTCATTTCAATGACTCTGGAAACATTTTCATTGAGGAAGTTTCCTATTTTAAAAATTAGGCTGTGTTGTTTTCATTTTCTTTCTTTCTTCTTTTTTTTTTTTTTTGCTAAAGTCTTGTGTAAGTTCCTTAACACTTTTTAAATATTTAGCCATTTTTGTGTATATGGTTTGTTAATATTTTCCTTTAGTTCATAGACTACTGTTTTTGTTCCTTTTGCTAATCCAGTTTGTCTGCTTTTGTTTGTTTTCTGACTGAATGTTCAGGTATGCCCCTTCTAATCAGAATCCTTGCTAAGACAAAATAAAAGACTCTCAGTCCTATGCTTTCTTCCAATAATTTCATACTTCAAATCTAAGTTTTTAGTGTGTTTAAGTTGACTTTTGTGTGTGCTGTGAGATGAACGTCGGCTATCTCTTGTGTACAATCTCAGCCTTACTTCTACTGGGACTAAATCTTTATAGGCTTTGATCCCTATAAGAGACACAAATCCATGGTTCCTTTTAACTCATTTGTTGGATTAAATTTTTATTGTTTTTTTTTGTGCTAAAGACTTCCATTATTCATAGATAACCACATTGGAAATTCAAGGTAAACAATGTTCTTTTGGGAAACCTTTGAGGAGATGGCTTACATCACCTCGGTCAGTCTTTGGCCTCTATTCTCATGGACAGTCCTTTAATTCTCTAGTTCTGTGCTCTCTGAGGATGGTTGTGTGAAATTGGCACTCATCAGAACTTTTTGAGAAACATCTTCTCTACTTTGCTGCTTCATTCACTACTTTTGTTTCTGGTTCCCTAAAAATACACTTTCCAAGGAAGAACTTGGACCTATCACAGAGACATTTATGAATGACACATGAATGAATATTAAAATGTTTTATATAGTCTTGGTGGATGCTTTTCAAATAAGAAGACCTACATAAAATGACTCTAGCAGGAACCTGAACTGTCTCTGTAAAGCCAGAAAGGAAGAAAACCCAACATAAGGAATTCAGATGATATTTGGGGACTTTACTTTTAAAATTACATCATGTTATTATTTTTTATACTGAGAGCTAAGGCTGTATTTGTCCTGTCCAATGTGGTATTTTGGTAGGTATATGTTGTGGAATGACTAAATATTGGTAACTAAAGTTTACATATTATATAGTTATCATTTATACCTATCTACAGCATTTTTCAGAACTATGGTATCTTGTGAACTTTAGTCACATTATATATTATGACTTCCAAATATATTCCTCCTATCTAGTAGAAAATTTATGTCCAGTCCATGAACAATATCTCTCCATACTTTGATCTCTCCAAATGTCCTAGCCTCTGGTAACTGTCACTTTGCAGTCTACCTCTGGGTTCTGCACAGACCACTGAGTATATGCATTTCAGTGCCTGGCTTGTTTCACTTAACATTCTGTTCTTCTGATGTATCCACAGAGTTGCAAATGTCATGATTTTCCTTTTGGTACTGATGAATAGTTCTCTGATATATAACTATACCACATTTATTCATCTGTTCATCTGTTGATGGAAGTATAGGTTGTTTTCATTTCTTAACTACATGAGATAGTTCTGACAAAACAAGGAAATGAACAAGATGTAAATTCCTGTTATGACATAGTTGTAACAATTTCATTCTATAGCATTTATTCTGCATGCATTGGGAAGACTTTGGAAATTCTATTTTTTTTTAAAATTTGAAGCTGGAGAAGGTAGTGGGCCATGAATAGTAAAGTATATAATTACTTAAAAAACAGCAGATTGAGAATAATTCCCTGAAGGTCCACAATATGGTGACCTAAATCTCAGCTTCCAGAAAACCAAAGTTATTCTTAAATTTGGCTGTGTAGGTGAACCACCTAGATAGCTTGAACAATTATTACATCTTAGATCCTACCCTAAACCAAAAAAAAAATTCAGAATCTTCAAAACTTGAGTCCAGCATTTCCTTTCCTACTACTAAAAATCATTACATGAACACTTTTAGCCTGCGGGAGGGGGAATGGCAGGCCAAGGTCTTATGGGAACTGGAGTTAAAAAATCACAGGGAATAGGTGAGAATAACATTAGAAAAAGCTGAAATTACTGAATTCCCTCTGAAACAAAAGAAAATGAGAGGTGTTCTGATAGATTCAGAGGCACTTTGAAGTAGAAAGAGCCGGGTTAGGTGACTTCAGTTTTTTCAGCAGGTAGGAAGGGTGATGATGTAAAGGGGTAGTCATCAAAGTAGTTTTGGGAATCAGCCTTCAGTGTGCGTTTCTGTAGCAGATGCCACACGAAATGCTTTAGTACTTTGAAGCAGACCCTGCAACCATTGCTCCTATTTTATAGACGAGAAAACTGTAACATTGCTCACTGAGCAATCTGCCTGGGTCATGTAGTGAGCAACAGAGTTGTTCTTCAAGGAGTCAAGCTCTGCTGTTAACTGATCTTTGAGCTCAGCTTCTAAGAAAGAAGGTCAGCAGGCTCTAGGCTCAGGGTGAGAGGGGGTATTAAACATAATTAGGCTAGGGCAGTGG
This sequence comes from Grammomys surdaster, assembly GCF_004785775.1. Lineage (NCBI taxonomy): Eukaryota > Metazoa > Chordata > Mammalia > Rodentia > Muridae > Grammomys > Grammomys surdaster. The sequence goes on along the minus strand of NW_021620921.1, from coordinate 7,558,213 downwards.
TTCTCAACCTTCCTAATGCTGAAACCCTTTAATAACAGTTCCTCATTGCTACTTCGTAGCTTTAATTTTGCTACTGTTAGAAATTATAATGCAAATATCTGTTTCCTGGTAGTTGTAGACTACCCCTGTAAAAGTAATTTGACCCTAAAAGGGTCACAACACATAGCTTTAGATCCATTGGGTTAGGCACTATCAGGGACTCATGGGCAATATAAAGATGGGGTAGCTTATTGGGTCCAGATAGGGCAGTAGTTCATGCACAGTTCCTTAACATCCTCTACTTTGTGGGGCTCTCTAGTAACAACTATTAGCTCAAGAATGAGAGTACATTTTCTTAGGTGAGCTAACAAAGCAAATGTTATCTAGCTAGAAGGTCAGAGTATATTTCCCTTTCATGAACAAGAAGACTGTTGATAAGGATTCAAGAGATGACTATAGCATGCTAGATTCATGTACAGCATACTGATGAACTCCAGCAGGGAGAAGAAAGAGAAATGACCATACTGATGAACTCCAGCAGGGAGAAGAAAGAGAAATGACCACACACAAAAAAAAGTTCAAAGTTTCAAATCTCCAGAAGTAAAACTGCATTGAAAATCTGGAGGAAAAGTTTCAAGGTGATGGAGAGATAGTGTTATTTTGGGTTTTAAAGAACATTTCTACTGTGTTAATATCCACTAGGCAAGTGGCTGTCTTCACATAATGCTACAATCTAAGTAATTCACTTAGCACTGAGACTTTATTGTAGGTGCTTAAGATAGCACTATAAATTGTTCTTTGAGGAATTCAAAACATTACCACTCTTTTAAAAGAATACTAGGGGTCCTAGGATAGAATGAATCTTCCATGTTTAGGGTAGACCTGAAGGATATTACCATCAGGGTCAACTTGAAGTATGTGGTCATCAGGGTCAACTTGAAGGATGTGACCAGCAGGGTGGTTCTGAAGGGTATGACCGCCAGTTCTGAGGTTAGTTCAGAAATGAGATGCTAGAAATAGCCCAGAAGCATCTGCTTTTTTTTTTAACAGAAAATTCAGCTTTTGAATTAATGATAATAAAAAATACCACACTAGTTCTGTTCTTCATGTTTTGGTGAGGCTATTATTGAACTAAACAGATACAAGAAAGGATTGGTCACAGTTCTCTTTCCCACATCAAATGAGCTTAGGAATATTACTTAGCAGTCTGTCTTAGGTTCCCAACCACAAATGAGCACACTGTCTGTTGCCCATTGAACTCCTGAGAAGTAAGACTAATTAAGATCTCTGTGAGCTCTTAGTGGATGATCCCACAAAGCTAAGTAACAGCTAACATTTATTAACTTGGTTACTATCAGCAAAGCATTTTGATCTGACAGTTTGATGAGTTAATCATGGTGCCAGACTGTTTTGTAGTTCAGCTTTACTGAATGCAAATTGTTTATCAATGTAGCAAGACAAACTTCAAACCAGACAGACTAGCCCAACACATGCTATTTTCTGTGTGCAGTTAAAGTCCTTCTAAAGTGGAAACTTTTTGTGAATTTCGAGGTCCTGACTTCTTGCCACAGAATTCCGTTTCTTTTAGCTTCCCTTAATTCTTCCAGGGCAATTAGGGAAAGCATCGCTATGGTAAAGAGACTGAAGGTGGATACATAAAGACAACCACTTGGGAATGAATTAAAATGGATTTGCAAAGGCACGCAGAAAGATGCTGTTTTCTCAAAGCCCATTTACTGTAAATGGGGAGACACCTATACATAAACGAAAGCACAAAGCCAAGCTTAGATGCAGCCTTACTGTTCTTAGCTCCTTCACATTCTGCTTTTATTTGCTATGCTTGGAAGTACAGACATCAAGCATTCTCAGTAAACGACGGTAGTGTATGCTGCAGCTCTAAGCTCCATAACAATTTTTCATAAGCGGTTTTCCTTACCATGGCTGTGCCAGCACCCTTACCGACTCATTGTGACGTTGCTGTGTGTGCAGGTTGCCCAGGCCTATCGAAAAGAACATGCCATCTTACCTCATCCACACATGGTGGAAACCTGACTGAGGACTCCTGTTTTGTTTGGCTGGGCTCCTACTCTTGGGTGAACTGATCTTTGCTTGAGAGCTGAGGCTGTGTGTCTGCTGAGATTGGCCACTCTGGGAAGTTAAATTTCACGATCTGGTTGGAAGATTTTCCTCCTTTCAACAATCTGATCAGTATTCATTCATGTAAAGGTTTGAAAACTCAGTTCCCTTCCCACAACTGCACAAGTGTCTGTCCTGTCCTTAAGCAAAAAGAGTGTGGGCAGTGACCTGTCACTCAGAAGTCTGAGGCTTCCCAGCAGCAAAGTCAGCCTTTTTCTTATGCTTGTTGAAAACACAGGTGCTGAAGTATAATAGAAACCTAGAAACTGTCCTAAAAATAAAACAAAATAAAACTTTGTTTCTGACACGACTTATTTGACAGTAGCATAAATCTTGCAAAAATGATCATGGCAGTAAGGTTGATAGGATCAGAATTTCCAGGTATGTTTAGCATGCAAGCAGAACTGAAGTTTACAGACCTTGGCCCCAAAGCAGCAGGTGGGATAGGTTCAAACTAGCTTCCAAATACAATGGTTCTCTAGTATGAGCAGCGTTACAGGCATAAGGAGCCAAAGGATAACAATTGCTTTTTATTTTTAAAGTAAACATATAATCTTGTAAATAGTTTCAGACTTGTCACTTTGTTGGTTCATTGACCATAAGTACCTTCAATTTACACAGCCTTGATAGTAGGGTATTTTGCAGATATGAGTATGACATTAAACAAGTCTGCCTTGAAACTTTTTAGTTCCACTGTCCAGACAGGAACACAAAATACGGTAGCTGTAGTTAATGTGACTGCTGTTGGGCAGCCATCTCCTGAGTACAAACGACGCTATGTTCTCTGTTAATGGAGTTCTGAGGAGGCAAAAGGCCTTCCTGAATAATTTCATGAACCTCGAATGTCCCCAGTAGTGTAGGATTATCAAGAAGTGGAGTATCTTCAAATGCAAATTTCATGACATTCCAGCTGCTAGAATAATTACCCTACCTTGGTGGACTAATAATAACTTTGTTAAAGGTTTCATTTAAGGTAATCAAATGTAATGTGCAAGGCATGTGTTAAGATAAACACCATTTCCATTCTAGGACTTGCCAAGGGAAGCTTGTTTCTCCCCTTCCTCCCACACTCTGAATGTCACAGGCGATGAATTGAAATTATTTATGTGGAATGGAGAGGTGAGTGCACAATGTGTGCCTTGCATACTTCAGATGACTCTGTACCCCCACCCCCTTCCCGCTGCTCACACCCTGCCACGGAGCCTGGAGCCTTGCCAGAAGGCTTCAGTGGGGGAGGATACACCTAATCCTGTAGAGACTTGATGTCCCAGGGAAGGGAGATGAGGGGGGGTGTGAGAACTCTGTGAGGGGGAACCAGGATACGAGTAACATTTAGGATATAAATATATAAAATAATAATTATTATTAATAATAATAGAAGAAGTAACTATTCTTTGAAACTTTGAATGGAATGGTCTTTTGAGCTAAAATAATTTCAGTTAATGAATATTTTGAAATCCAAACCCTTCCTTCCTTCTTTCCTTCCTTCCTTTTTCTTTCTTTTAAAATTCCTATAGAAAAACTACATGCAACCTGCAAAGCTTGCAAGGAATCTGTTGGAACTTGGGTGTACTTCAGAGTTTTTTGTGTCTACCTCATCTTTGGCTGCAGAGTGAACACACTGTGGAATCAAACTGAAAAGAGTAACTCAAGGGCATAGAAAACTCTTTAAAAGCAATTTGTTAATAGGAATCAGATGCTGTAGACTGTTCATATTTCATTGAGCCAATATTATTTAGTGAATTTATTCTGTCTCAAATGAGCGACTTACACTTAGATGTATGTACTGCAATTCTGTGTGCAATAAAATAATTGGAAAAACTTAGTTCACCTTCGTTGGGTATTCAGGAAACTAAACCTTGACATAAATATTGAAACATTATGTAGACATTTAAACAAGGCTGGTCAAACCTAGATAGCAATATAGAAATTCATATGACTTGATAAAGCTGGCAAAAGCCTGGAATAAAATTTCTTGTAGTGAAAGAATAAATCTGCAAAGACTAAATAAACACACTGAGAAAATACGTAAAGTTGACCATGGAGGGTCATATTAGGGATCATTAAAAATATCTATTTATTTTGTGTGTGATTATCAATCAAAGATAGCTTCTGGATTAGGGATGAGGCTTGTCCTTAGGATATAAACCACTCTTAGAAGCAATCCCCATGCCTAACAGGAGATGAGCAACATAAAACAAACTCAATGTTTCATAATGCTTGGTCAGGGCATTTTTTATTTATTTAACTTCTAGTTCCCTTGCATATATATTACAGGTTTGTATTTTTATATGATTCCTATGTGTGTGAATGTTGTGCATATCTTTTATGTGTTTCTCATGTTTTTTTCTGAGGCTTTTTTCCCTGTTTGTTCTGTTTTTTTTTTTAAAATTTTGTTTTGGTTTTTATCTTATTTTATTATTAGCCTTTAGCTGCCTGTTTATTTTTCTAACCAGAGACAGAAAGATGTGTGTTTTGATGGGAGAGTAGGTAGAAAGGATCTGGGAGGAGTTGGGGGATGGGAAATCATAATCGGAACTGTATGAAAAATGTTTATTTAATGAGAGAAAAATAGAATATTTTTTTATTATTTTTGAAATTGCTATGTCATGTTTATAAACAGAGCTTGAATTTAGTGTAACATCCAGATGCGGAGCTTCATAGGTCCTGGTATCAAATGGAACCCTTCCTTTTTCTTCTCAAGCTAGCGCTAGATAAATATCCTCATGGTCGTTAAGGAGTTGCAAATAGGAAACCAGATTGGCTGAAGACATATCCTCTAGTCAAGGTTCACATACTGAAAGATATGAAATCCTTGTGGAATTAAAAAATCCAAAGCTAGAAGTATGCTTTTTGAAATTTCTCATGTAATTATAGTGTGCTGTTTCTAGGCAGAAGTAGACCTAGAGCAAATTGTAGGCTTGAGGTGTGCTTATTTCATCTAACTCACTAGACAATATTACTTTATTTGTAATTGTGTATAATATCTGATACATTATGAAATAAGAAAAATAGTTCAATTGATAAATGAGGTTAATTAAATAAACAAGACCAGAGTTGATGTGCCTGGTAAGAATTATCGAACAGATAAATCAGTGTGTTCTCACCAGATAAAGCTTGGACGATCTTGGAACAGTACTGCTTGCTTCTAAGTACAACTTTCAAAATACATTTAAATATTTATGCAAAGCTGATACTGCAAGAAAAGCTAAATAACCCTCTTTTTTTCTGGCTTGCATAGCCAAACATGAAGGAAATTTGGATACAAATTTTGCCCAGATATTTATTTTTAAATCTCTACATCTAACCACTGAAAGTCACGTATTTATCAATAATATATAGGATCACAGATACTTTATGTCTTACAAATGTAATTATTTATGCCTTCATTCTCAAAGCACCTTAAAACCAGGTTTCAATGAAAAGGTTTCCTGTATCATTATTTTAATGTTATCCTTAAAGACAATAAATAAATAAATAAATAAATAAATAAATAAATAAATCTAACATTACTGATTTCTAACAACTTTTATAGATGGAGTTTTCATGATTAGGCTTCTCCTTGGGACAGTGTCAAATTTTCTTCAGTAGGTTTAAAAAAAATCATTATTTTCCAAGTAAGCCTGTTTGTAGCTTGCTTTAATTTAGATTCACTTGAAGGATTGCTATAAGGACTGACACGGGGCACAACTTTCACTTACACTACTTCCAAACCAACCAAACACTAGGCTTTGTGCACGGAAGGTGAACAGTACACATTACTTTCCAAGGCAGATGACTCTAGTTTAATTGTATTCAGGAAAGAAATAAAAATAACCTTATCACAATCCCCTTGAATATTAATTTGAATTTTAGATTCTATTTTCTGAGATTGTATTTGCTGAGTTGGTTCCATGGGCCTACTACGATCGATACTAGAGATGAGAATTGTCATTAAATGTTTTATAACAATAAGCAAGATGCATCATCTCTCCTATTTTGTTAATATGAATTGCACTTAAAACTGTATAATAACGTGAAAACTATTAGATTATCATTTCTAATAATCATTTATTCAATCAAATAATCAATCATCAAGCATTTTTTAATGTTGAAATTAGACAGTATGAGCTTTTAAAATCATTATATGGGTTTGAATTTCCTATTCATTTACATTTTCTCCTGAGATAGGGTCTCCCTAAGTTACCCTGGCTGGTCTCAAAGTTTTGATTCTTCTGCCTCAGTCTTCTGAGGTGTTAGGATTACAGGCACATACTACTGAGACTGGATTTAGAAAAGGAAGTTTAAAACTAAACGAACATTTAAATAACTTACCTTTGATACCTTCAACTTGGAGAAAAATCCAAAAAACAAAGATAGCACGTTTAATTTGAAAATTCATTCTGGTTCTGTGTACTGAAAAAAAGAGAACACAGAACAATACCAAGTCACATTTAAAGAAATAAAATGCCTGAAATATGAAAAATAATTAAATCTAGGTGCCGGCAGAGAACAGATGACCTCCCTGGTTTACCCTATGAAGGTGCTAATTCTTGAGGATCCTGAAGCAGTTCTGTCTCTGGAATAATCTGCTTATCTTCCCCTCGGGAGTAATCTCTGTTTAGGGGCCAGCTGGAGTAACCCTTATCTTATTAACCTCTGGAGGAACATTTGTCAGCCTGTTCCAAGGACCCTGAAAGCCAGTGTTTTCAGACAGACTCCCTTCTCACTTACCTGTTACAGTGACACAGAGAGCTGGTGCAAGTCCTTCCACAGGCAGGAGAGGCTGACAGTTGAGGCTTTAAAAGGACTTGTCTAAGGAACACCCACTGAGGGCTTCATTGCTATTCCTGGAGTGTAGGGAATACACTGTTCTCCACAGGTAGCAGAGCTATCTGTCTCTATCCTCTCCTAGAACTGCTTTCTAGAATTTTCTGTCTAGTGTTACATACAGGTGATTTTTTCATTTAATTTTAAATCTGTTATGCACTGAATTGAAGGAATCAACATATTCCTTGAAGGTCTGTGAGGAGTGACCACCTGCCTCATACTGATTTCATTCGTTAAGAAATATTTATTTGTGAGTGTACGTGTATGGCAGGGTGTGTGCAGACAGGTGCAGAAGCCTGTGGGAATGTCAGGTTCCAGAAGCTGGAATGGGTGCTTGTTGTAATAGGTGCTGCCTGACATGGGTGCTGAGAACAGAACTTGTGTCCTCTGGAAGAGCAGCAAGCACTCTTAACCACAGAGCCATCCCTGTGTCCAACAAAGCCTTTCAACTAATTCTTTTTTTTTTATTGGATATTTTATGTATTTACAATACAGATGTCATCCCCTTTCCCCATTTCCCTTCCCTAGAATCCCCATCCCATCCCCCCTCCTCCTTTATGCTTTTATACCATTTTGATTACATGCATGTATTAAGGTCAGTTCTAGGGCTGGAGAGATGGCTCAGCCATTAAAGGCTAGGCTCACAACCAAAAATATAAGGTCAGTTCTAGGTTGAGGGTCTAGCAATACAATAGATGCAAATAGTCAAGGAACAAGCAATTCAATAAACACAAATTGTCAAAGAAAAAGGAAGGCATTAAACCCAATTACGTGAACACTCCTGTGATCACTGTTTCTAAGAGGTTATCAGGATGACCAAAGTATCTGAGCCTACTTCCCTGTCCTAGCCCAAGATCATTTTCATGTCTGAAGCCTACTTCCTTGTTCTAGCCTAAAATTTATATTCCTGTCTGAAATTACTTCTTTGTTCTAGTCTAATATTTAGGCTCTTGCCTGAGACTACTTCTTTGTTCTAGCCTAATGTCAGATTCTTGCCTGAAGCCTACTTCCTTGCCCTTGGCCAATGTCACATTCCTGCCAAGCAGCTCATTTCCTTGTCCCTTGGCCCATGTCAGACACTGCAGATAAAATTACTCATGGCCTGAGGTCAGTATTTCTATTTTGGTCAAGCTTCAAAAATGGCATATATAGCTTGATCATGATAGCCCTTTTTGTTCTGGGAATACTTTTATTCCCACCCATTGTGTTAAAGCTTTTCTTCAATAACATCAACATGTTGGCAGCCAAGTACATGGCTTGAACCTGAAAATGGACCCCCAGACAGAGTTATTAAATTAACAGGCTGGCAAGCCAAGGATGGGTAAGATTCTGCACAGAGCCTTACCAACCTAAGACATAAATGCATTGCTTTTGATAATGCATATCCCACAACAGGTAAGGAAGGCATTCTTGTGAAAATGACCTAAGACAGGCTCAGTCTGGTTTATGCAATAAAAAGGGGGAGATGTGGAGAGCTTTTGGGGCTGCCTGGCAGGAGTCTGACATTGGCCAAGGACAAGGAAATTGGCTGCTTGGAAGGAATCTGACATAGGCCAACAACAAGGAAATGGAATGCAGGCAGGAATCTGACATTAGGCTAGAGGAAAGAAGTAATTTCAGGCAGAAATCTAAATCCTAGGCTAGAACAAAGAAGAAATTTCAGGCAGGAATCTAAATCCTAGGCTAGAACAAAGAAGTAGGCTTTAGGAATGAAAATGACTTTTGGCTGGGACAGGGAAATAGGCTCAGATATTTTGGTTATGCTGATAAGCCCTTAGAAATAGTGGTCGCAGGAGTGATCATGGGACTCTGTTTATTGTTGTGCATGTTCTTTGACTATCTGGGTTTATTGCCTTGCTTGTTCCTTGACTATTTGCATCTGTTTTATTGCTAGTTCATCAACCTAGAGCTGATCTTAATACTTGCATGTAATTTAAACAGTATAAAAGCAAAAAAGGAGGAGAGGGATGGGATAGAGGGTTAATGGGGGGGATGGGGAAGGGGATAACATCTGAAATGTAAATAAAACATTGAATTAAAAAAAGAAAGTCAAACATCAGTATTTTCTTTTATATGTGGCATTTAAACACAAAATTGTGTACAGTATGTTGGTAGGAGGAGTGTGTGTGTATGTGTGTGTGTGTGTTTATGAGAAGTGGCACTGTTAGAAGGTATGGCCTTGTTAAAATAGGTGTGACCATGTTGGAGGAAGTGTGTCAATGTATAGGTGGGCTTGATGTCCCCTAGGCTCTAGCTCTGCCCTTTGCAGAAGAGACCCTCTTGGCTGTCTTCTGAAAACACAGTAGCCTCCTTTTGCCTGCCTTTGGATCAAGAAATAGAACTCTCAGTTCCTTCTCCAGCACCATGTCTGCCAGGATGCCATCATGCATCCCTCCATGATGATAATGGACAGAACCTCTGAACCTGTAAGCCAGCCCTAATTAAGTATTCTTTATAAAAGTAGTCTTGGTCATGGTGTCTCTTCACAGCGATGAAACTCTAACTAAGGCAAAGTGTCTAGCTAGCATCTGTTGGCTGGAATCAATTTAAAAGATGCTGAATTGATGATGTTACTCCTTATCTCTGTGTGCATTGTTAGTTTTAGATTGTATACTGGGGTAAGCATCCAGTTCCATAGTACTAAGTCACACACAGATGAATCAAAAACTTCCTGGTAAGACTAAGCAGTTTAAATCTTGTGCTGTTATTCTGTCTCTGTCCGTATCTCTGTCTCACTCTCTGTGTATTTCTCTCTCTTCTTTTTTTCTCTTCTATCATTTTTTCTTTCTCCTTTTCTCTTCTCTCTCTCCTCTCCTTATCTATCCTTCTCATTTCCTTTCTCTCTCCCTCCTTCTCTCTCTTCCTTTAGTCCTCCCATAAACATACAACTTACCCAGCATCCCCTGGTCCCCTGCTCTGCTGCTTTACACTCTTAAAAAACAGAAATGTGCTTTTCCCTAAATAGCTTAGCAATATTCTCTCTCCCCCCTCCCTCCCTCCCTCTCTCCCTCCCTCCCTCCCTCTCCCTCTCCCTCTCCCTCTCCCTCTCCCTCTCCCTCTCCCTCTCCCTCTCCCTCTCCCTCTCCCTCTCCCTCTCTCTCTCTTTTCTTCTCTCATCACCACCAGACTGTGGGTTTTAAAAATCTTATTTACCACCCCCTTTTCACTACTAAATTATTCTTCAATCTACTGTAAACAGTTCCATCGTCCTGTGAAATGGGCTCTGAAGGACATGAACTCCTCTCTGTCACAAATCCAAGAGTATTTCCTCATTTGTGGGGAGCAAGGGGGCTTATGGTATGTGAGGCAGGTGGGAGATCAAAACCAGGGCCCCATGAATGCTAAGCAAGTGTTCTACTACTGAATCACACCCAGCCAAGCACTTACTTTCTCTCAGCAGCCATTGCTAAGCTGACCATCCATTGCATCATTACAACTGAGTTTTAATGTCAATAAAATTCAAGTTCCTGATGAAACTCTCCGTGCTTAGAATATGCATTATTTATCATGACCTTTTGAATCACATATAGAAGGCATCATAGGTAACCTGCTAACATCTTATTGATCCTCTTAGCACTTTTTAAAAAACTTGTTTGTCCATCTTTCTAAGAATAGCTATGTTTATACTGAAGTCATGATATGTCTTACTAAAGGCTTGAAAAGGAATGGGAAGCAAGATGGGGGGAAAGCCTCAATGCTCACAACCCTGTAAGGATGAGTGGCCTGTTTGCCTCCACAAAGAGAAGATCATTAAGCAGTTCCGTACCAGGATAAACAAGACTTCTCTGAGAATGTAAAGGCTGGAAGAAGATGCTGGACTCACATCATCAGCACATCAGCACCACCAAAGCTGCCATATTACAGCCCTACAGTTACCTCCCCTACTACTGCCTTAATACAGTCAGAGTTTGGCAGAATATATTTTTGACCTTTCCTCTCTTCATACTTGAAATATTCCTTTCTACTTAATTCTTCAGCTGATAGTTTGAATGGATGGATTCAGATAGGGCACTCAGAGACTGGAAGCCTCCTGCTGACATTCCAAACAGGGTGGCCTTGTGTGTTTCTTTCTGTATGTCTCTCCCCTCCAGAGACCTGAGTAATAATGCAAAGAAAAACCTCTGAGCTACACAGAGTAAATGTTGTCTTAACAAGGACATCAAGAATTCAGTCCAGAGGTACAGTTGATGACATTGGATTTGTCAGAGGTCATATTCATTCCAGATGACACATGTAATCTCTGGGCACAGACCACCTATCTCTCTGAGGAATAGTTCCTTCTAGGAATACCTTTTCTATTCCTCATTAGTCGCACATTTTTCTGATCATGGAAGTACTGCAAGAATCCGTTCTACCTTTCTGAAACAGAAGAACAAAGCAATAGTCAACATATGTAGACAAAGAGAAACTGAGGCCAGAGTAGTCCTTCCACCTAAGAGAAAATAGCACGGTTTCAGAGACATAAACATCACAGATCCTTACAGAGCTACCCTGCCTATGATCAATGCAATGTGAAGAAACAACTAACACTAACTGGGAACTTCAGGTGTGTGATCCTGCATTCTGGATGGCTCCGATCTTGCTCTGTGTCACTCATTTGTCCAGTGTGTGAGTCAAGTTGTTTTCTCAGAAAGCTATCCCTATAGCAGGAGCAGACTGGGGAACAGCAAAGACAATGTGGGCTTTGGACTCAGATCTCAGTTACAGGCTCTGCTTCCTGTTCACTAGCTCCATGTTTGAACAATCCACCCACCATTGCTGGTCCTCTGTCTTCAATTCTGTAATATGGAAATAAAATGAGAAGTTTACTCATGAGGGTACTGTCAAAATATCACACCACATACATAGTTACCTAAATGTGGTTTTGTTAGTCAGTGGCAACTCAAAAATTCTATCTATTTTGGTTAATAAATCACTCTTTTACGATGCTTTACTGATTCTTGGTGGTAATCATATCTCACATGTCTACTGATTGCTGATGAAGGAATACATTTGACCTTTCCACCTTACCTTGTACATTTTAAATGCACCAGTGAAATTCGGCCAAAGTGGAAGGAGAAAGCTTACCCGTTTAAGAATATGTAATTACAGTTGACAGTCTGCCATCTTGAAGAAGCACCTCTGGATTAACTGCTGTGACCCATAATTAAATCTACAGCATTTAGAGGAGGGACTGATACATCCAAAAGCATTGTTTCAAGGATTATGTGTGTTTATCACTCTTGTTTGTTTCCTAAGTGGTATCTGTTGACATGAGGTACTAAATTCTTAATTTTAAAATGGAGAAAAAACATCTGGAAGTACTGAAATCAAGAGACAATTCTAAACATTTCTCATTTCAAAATAACTATCTGTACATTCCTATCCATGGCATATGACCTAAGAAATATCCACAGCAAAGTCAACCTGCATCATATTTTGGCAGATCCTACCAAAGCTCCCTGGCCTGTGCTTGTTTCCTGACATGAAGGTCCTTGTTTTGGTAGATCAGCTTTTCACTGTATGGGTATTATATTAATCTGCTCTATACTTCCTGGCAGGGGCAGCGTGTACCCGCTCAAATGTTCTGGCTTCTCAAATGAAACACATACACATGCATTACCGTCTGAAAAACATCCTTTCAATTCTACATCATCTTCCTACCACAATATTTAAATAAAGTTCTTCTTTAAATAGTACATGATAACTCCTCTGTAAGTCAGATAGGTTTTTGCTCTGTAGCTGACCCATTCACTAGAAGTAGCACTGTCATACCAAATCCTAACACTGGATTTGAGACTTGTCAGCACTGTATCCTTGTCTGAGGGTTCAACTGTCTGGCTTTCACTCGGCTTGCCTTTGGATTCTCCCTTTCTGCCAGGTAACTGAGACAGAGGCTATGTTCACTTGCCTTTCTGAATTGTATATTGCTATTTCCCTCTATCTTTCCACTTCTTTGTGGATTTCCAAAGCTTTTCCTCTATTTCTATTTTAGGATAAAGTATATTTTTCTCCTGAATTTCTCCTCTTCTAGATTTACAGGCAGCCTGTAGTTCAGCAGCTTACCTGAAAATCCTAGTGTCTTGGTAATTAGTTAATGTATATTGTAAATAGGCACTCAATTAGATTAGTTGCAAATAATACATTTAATTTATTAAAATATCTCAGAAACACTCTGTTCTAGCATGAACCCATTGGGCTAGCCCTGGCTTTTAGGATGTAGTTGGAGGCTTGATCCATCACTGGGCACCTCTTTGGAGGATTTCTGATTACCTCAGAAAGGTCATCTGGAGGTTGAAATACCATTGATGCAGAGTGTGGCTGGAGAGATTTCAGTATTCTTTAAGAGAAAAAGGACACAGAATTGACTACATGACCTATTTGTGTGTCCTTTATTAACATATACTAATTTTAGCTTGTGTATCTGAAAAAAAATCATGAACTTTTTTTTTTTGTTTTGTTAGTAACTGATAGTAAGGCTGGGTGCCTACAATAATTTACTAAAATACATTTATTTATATTTAATTCAGTTTTTGGAGATCAGCTGGGAACATAACTTTGCAATTTTCTCTGTACATTAAGTTTCCATTCCTTCAAAGAAATCTTCCTTTTAGAAATTATTCTTTTTCTTGGCACTTTCAGCCTGGAGCATCTTCTCAGTGTCTGCCTGTCTTTTTTTTTTTTTTTTTTTTTTTTTTTTTTCTGTACTGAGTAAACAGACTTAGTCGGACTTTTTTTTAGATCCATTTATCTTCCATCATGAACCTTCAGACATCAATCATTAACCTGAATTTGGTGTTTATTTAGTAAATGCATGCTTTAATGTACCACTGTACAAATATAAATCCCCAATGAATGAATTAATCTTTTTCAAATGTGCATACATTATATAAATGATATATTATACATATCATTTTGAAACTTGTATCCTTGGACGACATTATATTTTTGGAATTCTGCTATGAATTTATATTAATAATAGACTCTGTATAGTATTATTAACCACTGTTGGCTTTACTCTTTTTTGGTGGGTTTATGCCAATTTCTGTCCTCACTAATCATATACGAACAGTTTCTATATTTCACACTAACGACAACACTTGAATTGTTATGCTTTTTGGATTTGTCAAAGTAATGATTTTGAAATGACATTTCATTGTGCCTTTAAGTTTTCTTTTCCACATAGCTGGTAAAACAGAACATATTTTCATATGTTTATTAGTTATCAATTTGCTTCATTTAGAATTATTTACTTATGTATTTTGCTCATCTGTTTTAACATTTTGAATGAGTGCTCTCCCCTCATTTCCAGATTCCTTTGCAGGGCCACTTTTATGTTATATTGTTTCCTGTTCTATGTCAGTTCATAGGTTTAATGGTTGATTTATAAATTGTACATTTTAAACACATGATCTTATATTCTAGTTTTGTGAGGATTAATATCTAATAGAAAATAAAGTCTTATACTCTAGTTTTAATAAATTTTGCTATCTAGTAGGGGACTTCCTCAGTATGTTTTTCAAAGTATCTATAGAAACATTTAGCACATTGGACTGTCATAATACCAAAGTCATGAAAATCCTGAGATTTTTGTCATTAGATTTGGTTTGAATTATGGACCAAATTAGATAGGATTAACTGCCATAAATTTTGTCTTCGTTTTTTTAAATATAATATGTATATATTTCTATATAGCTCTATTTAATTATAGGGTCTTTCTCCACTCCCCTATTGACCCTGGCATATGTGTCATAATCATGTGAAGCTTTCTTTTGTCAAATTAATGACCACTTCCACTCTTCAGGAATCTGAAGCTCTTTGAGGCTTAGCCTTCCCTTAGTATGACTTCAGTTGCCACACCCTTAGAAAGTTTAAGACAGGATTTAAAGCAGCCATATGGTGACTTTCTTCACCGCCCTTTGTTGTAATCCCGCATAGCCCTCACCTGTATCACTTCTCTTAAAGATGCTTCTGTGGAACTTTCCTCATTGTCTACGGCTTTGCTAAACTGTTACCTCCAGAGAGGACGTCTCTGATGACACTTCTGTAGTCACTCTCTACTAATCTTCATGCCATCTCTCTGATGACACTTCTGTAGTCACTCTCTACTAATCTTCATGCCGTCTCACTGTCTGATGACACTTCTGTAGTCACTCTCTACTAATCTTCATGCCATCTCTCTCACTGTGCTTTCTTAAAGGTTCAGTTTCTCTTTGGAAATGATTCTGTTTATGTGCTCAAGACTGAACACATTGTTATTCTCCTTTTGACGGTTTGTGTTTACATACAATACATGAGGATAGTAACGTCTTTTAAATGTACCAAGTTAGTGTTCAGTAAATATTTGGTGAAAAAAAATGAGCTACTCAGAGAACTAGGTCTAGTGAACATTTACAGGTTTAAAAATGAATGAGAGCTGTGCTACTTGAGAACTGACAGGGAGAGAGAATGAAAATCTCAGGTCTAGCAGAACAATTAGAGTTGACAAACGGGCTTGATAAATCAACAAATCATTTTGTACAGTTAACATTTGGATAAATACAATTTGGATCATTCTAATAAACATCAAACATTTTAAAATATGAAAATGTCTATACATATAGTGACAAGATTTACATTCACTACTTAAAAAGCTATAAAGATTAGAGCGGAATTAAATTAAGATATGAGAAAGTTGAATTGATTAAAATTAGCATTCCCAAATCAAAATCCTTTGACAGCAATGTTGCAGGATATTTTGTCACACTGTGAACCCTGAGATTATGTTTTTTACTGAAAAAAAAAAAAAACTGTTTCTAGTTGTGGTGTGGCTCAGTACTTAGCACACACCTTTAATCTCTGTGGTTGTGATTAAGACATGACTTTAGTACACACCTTTAATCCCAGACAATAAAGGTAAAGTTAGTTTGTAGAAAGAAGCACCTATGTTTGAAAGTGAATTGAGTGGCAGAAAAAGTGATGAATCAGACAAAGATTTAACAGAATAAGATATGTTCAACTCTCAAAAAGCAGACAGGAAAGAGAAGTGACTTAAGAGAGAGCAGTGTAGAGGGACGGTTTTACTGGGACAGCTGTACAGAGACAGATTGCAGAGAGAGATCAGGCTAGACACAGGTGAATACAGAATGAGCCAGAGCATGAGAAGGAGCCAGAAGATTAAAATAGATTGCTAAAAGTAGTAGGAAGCCAAGCAGAGTAATTCATAGAGAACCTGAGAGAAGCCAGATTGAATCAGTCAGTTTGTAGTTTGAGGCAGAACTGCTGAGCTGACAGGTTTGCCAGAGATCAGAAAGAATTAGGATGGGATGAACTTATCCAGCACTAAGTCTCAGAGGCTAAAAACATTCTAGACCTAGATAAGATTGTACAAAGGTAAGAAGTATCCAAGACTAGGCCTAAGTTAGCAGATGACAACAGCAATTATATCAGGTGATAATAGTTACTTTTACATAACAATTGAAAAATTCATAAAAATTTCAAAGTTCTCTGTAAGTGGGATTTATGAGCAACTGTGTGAATCGTATTGTTCAATAGACAAAAAATAGTAAGTAGTCACAGAAGGCCTAAGTATTTTAGGGAGCTGAGACCAGACATTTTTCTTCCATGGGTTGACATAAAGTTATCTGCATCAATAGCATTTGAATACCTAGTGTATAATGGTTTCCCCTGAGACTGAAATTTCCATCCCATAGGGAAGCTCCTTAAGCAGGAAGGTAACAGCTCAAAATAGCTTCAGGAAGTCACTGAAATTGAGCAGATGCATCAAGCCCCTCCCTGCCAGGGTAAAAATAGTTAGGTGAACTTCAAAAGAGACTCTGAGACAAGTGAGCTGCCTGGAGGTTTATACTAGTTGTGGCATTTGGAAAGAACACTTTTCACCATGTTGAACTTGTTGCAGGCTGTATAGTGTGCTTCAGGTTCCCAGCTTTGTGAGCTATCACCCCTGTTGAGTTGGGCTTTGGTGATATAGCTCTCTTAAAACCGTTACTGCTCTTGTAAGTAACCACTCATTCATACTCATATAAGTGACCCTAATAAAACCAATTGGTTCACCAAATTGGACTTTGGTGATATGTGTATTGGTCTGTTGTATGCTCCCTATCTGGGGTCAGTAGATGTGTGTGTTGGGTCTCCCTAGGAAAAGTTTGTCACACAACAGCTCATAAAATATGGAATTTCATGGAGCTTTTCTTCATAATGTTCTTCATAACTTGTTTAAATCATAATCCTTATGAGCAGGAGAGTAGATCACTGATGTGAAATCAAACATCACATGGCTAGCACTTCAGTGGTTCGGCCAAGCAGTCTTACAGGAAGGGTGAGTGGAGAATTCAGATAACCCTAAGTGTCACTTCCAAAAATAATTATGAACCTTGTGTGGCCCAGAAGAAAATCTGAATTTATTCTTGCCAAGTGGCTGGAGTACAGATATTTATGTTACTATATAAGAACAGCCAATATACAATAACTTTTGGCTGATTTGAGAATAAGGTGAACATCCTATAGTAAAAATAGAGCCACTCATGAAGATAGATACCTGAGTAGATAGCTGCTTTTAGCAATGGAAATGCCAGAGTTCTTCTTTAAAAGCAACCCTGAATTGGTTCTGTCACAGGAATGAATAGGTAGCAGTCTGGAGTTCTATCCTACAAGACACACTTATATGTCCATAATCTTATGTCCTGGATAAAAGGAGCCTGAAGCTAAGTTAAAGGTTACATCTGTCTCTGAAGACTCAGATTTAACTAGCTTAAAAGACCTTGGGTCTGATTGGGCCCACAATTGCCTACTCCCTGCATGATCAGAGCTCTTTTCTCCTCTTCAAAGACTTGAACACAACTTAGACCTTCTCTAGATGTTAATGTATAACATTGTTTTTCTCATTCATTCAACAAATTATATCATACTTGTCAGACTATAGACTGTCTTCCTTTTTAATTGCTGTGACAAAATAAAACAAAATAACAACAAAAGCCAAAACCAAAATTAAACAAACAGGCGACCAGACAAAAGTCAAAACAAACCCGAAACATGATCAAAGCTTGCTTGCTTGCTTTCTTTCTTTCTTTCTTTCTTTCTTTCTTTCTTTCTTTCTTTCTTTCTTTCTCTCTCTCTCTCTCTCTCTCTCTCTCTCTCTCTCTCTCTCTCTCTCTCTCTCTCTCTCTCTCTCTCTCTCTCTCTCTCTCTCTCT
>NW_021620921.1:7539515-7540019 GCF_004785775.1 Grammomys surdaster | reverse complement strand
GCTCTCTCTCTCTCTCTCTCTCTCTCTCTCTCTCTCTCTCTCTCTCTCTTTTGGGGATCATTGTTCCAAAGGGTTAGAGTCCATGACCACAGGGAGCATGACAGCAGGCAGGCAGGCAGGCAGGCAGGCAGGCAGGCAGGCAGGCAGGCATTGTGCTGGAGCAGTACCTGAGAATTGAAACCACCTCCAGGGAACTACCTTCTCCAAGGAGGCCTCACCGCCCTATGCTTTCCAAACAGTTCCACCAACTAGAGATCAAGCAAACATATGAGCCAATGGGAACCATTATATTCAGGAACACAAGATGGATGTTAGTTTTAAGTTTGATGGTTGTATAAGGATAGCAGTCTCATGTTGTTCTGGGACAAGAGTCTTAGTGCCCAGTACTCCAAAATGATCAAGAATTAGTTGCATTACTCTTCAGTGTTGAGCAAATGCCTGCCTGAAAGTCTCTCTTTCTCTCTCTCTCTCTCTCTCTCTCTCTCTCTCTCTCTCTCTCTCTCT